>NW_027280013.1:0-272155 GCF_046629955.1 Centroberyx affinis
ACTGTTAGTAACTGGGAATTGGCAGGTAAGTTACTAATAAATTCAAATCACACAACATTCATAAATATGCATGGGTGGTCCCAGAGTTTCATGTGTCTGACCTACGGTTTGGGAGTTATGGCCTTTTATGTTTGATCCTTTGTTATAGTGCCACCATCTGGCTGACATGGGTGATTAGTGTTACCTGAGTAGTGGGGGCCCATAGGCACCCAAAACAAACAGAACACTGGCACTCACAGAACAGTAGTCTTCTTATTTATTATGGGCCAAAAACGAACGTGTTTCAGTTAGAAGCCATCATTGGCCCATAGGAACCCACCTACCGAATTTGGTTAGTCTAGGACTTATTCTATCTTAAAGAGAAAGCCACGGAAACACACCCCATAAGAGATTTCTGAACTAAACTAAACTAAATAATAACCATAAATTACGCTATTACCAATACCAGCCAGTTTTGATCAAAGGCCTGCATCTGAAGCGTGTGCCATAGACCTCAACCTATACAGGCAAGTGCAATGACATTTGCCATGCAAGATACTAAACTCCAGTCAAGCTAGCCTGTAACTAAGAATGACAACACCATACATCAACTACTGTATCAATCTGGGTGTCGCAACAGTGACAGTGCAAATGACATACGTTTCAAATACAAGGAAAATAAAATACATTCCTGCTTCCTCAGTTTGGTCAATGGTCTGCAGCTCAACAGTATCTCAGAAGGTTTCACTTTAGTCAGAGGTCTGAAGCTCGACAGTATCTCAGAAAGGTTCAATTTGGTCAGAAGTCTGCAGCTCGACAGCATCTCATAAAGTTTCAGTTTAGTCAGAGGTGAGCAGCTTGACACTCAGGCTGTATACTCTGCGCTCCATTCGCTTATTTTCAATCTCCATGAAGATTTTTTGAAAGGCATCTAAGGTAAATTTGAGTTCAGTGGGATAGGTCAGGTTAAGTGCATAAATGAGGCCAAACAACATGGCACAAGCATTTGCGACTGATGGCATCTCATTCAGTACCTCCACACCTTCAATCACGATGCCGATATCCTCTGGTGGGTGGAGAGGATCCTCTGACTCTCTGAAGATGAAGATTGCCATGGTGGACTGCTCACGTTCTGTCTCAGCCTCATCCTTCTGAACAACCTGAATAAAGACAGCAAAAAAAATGCTCCAGGCTCCTGTTCCAGGGAGAGGCTTCTGGTTTGCGGACTGCTGGTCTTGCTGCCTCTCAGCCTGGGATTCTATTTAGTGTTGTTGTCTTTTGACGGTTGTTTCTAGTCTTGATTTAGTATCTTGGTTGTTTTGTATGTCTTTATGTTAGTAAATCCAATAGCTTGGGTATTTTAAAAGGTGTCGGTAGAGTTTTATTTTGGGTCAATGGTGGAGTGTTGTTCGCCCCATAGGGCTGACCAAGGGTGGGGCATAACAACTGGGGGCTCGTCTGGGATAGAACGTCCATGAGGTGAGGTAAATGTGTGTAAGTTTGTGTGTGTATCTAGTGGCCTTTGTTTTGAGTGTAGTGGTCATCTCTTTTGTTAGTTCATCATCATTTATCATCATTTGTGGATGTTGCTGCTTGTTTAGTTGTGCTTTTGACTGCTGGTAACTGCTTCAGTAGCTTGGAGTTTCGGTTTGGAGCACCCTGACTATGTAGCCACCGGGCAGGTTTGAAGAGCTTGCCACTTTGTTGTTTTGCCTTTCTTATTTTTGGTGGTAATCCTGAGTGGGGGCACACTTCAGTGTATTGCAGTGGGCTACATCTCTGGTCTTCTGTGATGCACCGAGTTCAGCGTTTAAAGTCACCTCGAGCTCGGCAAGCCACTGAAGACTAGCTAGGCTAGTTAGCCATCTCGGTAGGCAGGTAGGGGTTGGGGTGCCTCTTTACAGCTTGTTTCCCTAGTTTTTGCACTTTGCACAGCAACTTGGTTGTGATCTTTTTGTGTGAGATGACACTTTTTTTGTTTGGTCACTTTGTCTTGGGTAGCTGTGATAAATACTTTGGTGTGCAGTAACTTGGGATTTGTGACCTTTGTGTTGTAACTGCACTCCACATTTGTTGGGTCACTTGTGGGTTGCTGCTTAGGAGTAAGCTGGTAACACTTGTATGTGGTTGACTACAGTGTGACCACTCTGTGTTGTGGTTGTTGCAGTCCATTTGTGATTTGGTCTTTTGGGTGTTACTGCTTTTGTGTATTTAATTGTAGCTGCTTAGTAGTTGTGACCTTTTTGTTTGTGGGATGTAGGATCAGTGGATCTTATTGTAGTGGGTGTGGTCTCCCAGTTCGTCAGGTCACTTTGTGTGTTGCTGGTTTCCAACATCTATCACAGTAACTTGTGTATGTGGTTGAAGACTACATGGTGTCCATTTTGTGTGGTGGTAGTGGGAGTTCACTTTTGTTGGGTCTTTGTGTGTTGCTGATCATGTATGGCAGCAACTTTGTAGTTGGTCTACTTGTTGTGACCCTTTAAAGTTTGTGGCTGTTGCACTCCACTTTTGTGTTGGTCACCTGTGTTGTGTTTGTTTGTTGGTAAATGCAGTAACTTTGTTTGGTTTTGTGGTGTTCACCTCATGGTGGTAGCCTTTTTGTGTCTAGTGGGAGTGGCACCCACTTGTATGGCTACTTGTTTGAGTGCTGCTCACTCAAACTCAGTGGCAGTAACTTCGTTGGCCCTTTGTGTGTTAAGATCTTGTTGCTGCTGTCTCAGCAGGTTTGTTTGATCCACCTTGGACCCAGGTTGACACCTTTGGTCAGCAGTAGTCCCAGTTACCTTGTGACTTAATTGCACATCTTGTTTGCTTCATATTGAAGATTTGTCTTGTCTTAGCTCTGAGTAATAAGTGGCAGAATTATTTGGCGCAAGAGTTTAAGTACAATATGGATTGGTATATGCTCACAGGTAGTAAGGTGTGTAGCAGGTGCTTTTGGTCTGTGCATTTAGCTGTGTTTTACCTTTAACATACAGCCTTGGTAAGTAGCACTCATCTCATTTCAAGTGCTAAGTAAAATGCATTGCAATGAATAGTATGGTGGTAATTTGTCACAGTGAACTCTGATGTGCTATTGTGACAAACATTGTGTGACATGTTTTTAAGGGTGGGGGTGTTACGGCTGTATGTGTTCCCTGTGCTGTTTGTCCCTTTTCCTCTCCTGTCTCTATAGCTCTGCCCAGGTCTTCTACACCTGATCAGTCCTCAATAAGGTGCACCTGGCCCAGGAAAGGAAATGGTTAAATGCTCCAGGCTCCTGTTCCAGGGAGAGGCTTCTGGTTTGCGGATTGCTGGTCTTGCGGCCTCTCAGCCTGGCATTCTATTTAGTGTTGTCTTTTGATGGTTGTTTTGTAGTCTTGATTTAGTATCTTGGTTGTTTTATGTTAATAAATTAATCCCATGGCTTGGGTATTTAAAAGGTGTCGGTGGAGTTTTATTTTGGGTCAATGGTGTGGAGTGTTATTCGCCCCATAGGGCTGACCAAGGGTGGGGCGTAACAATGATCATTTTAAATGAGATATATGCAACTGTTGTACAATCTGAGACCATCTGATTTCTGTTGTGTTGTAACATTACTGTAGCTAAACATCCAAAGTGTACCTCAGCTTTGAATGGTACTCCAGATTCAATGTGTATGGGCAAGGAAAAACGTGTTTTTCATAATATGGGACCTTTAAGCGTCCACACAGAACGGACAGCTAGCGGACCGTGAGGAGATATTCGCTGAATTTGACAAAAAGTGTGTTGGATTAGAATCGCTAACTGCACCTTTAAGCCACATCCCCTGTCATAACTTAGAAAATACTCTGTCTCTGCTCATGCTACAGACACTGTTCAAACATTGTCATGTTTAGCACAAGTCAACTTGGCATTGGGACAACCACAATTAACAATTTCTGCTGAAATTTTGTAGTTATGTGTTAGATAAGATTTCTCATGTGCATTACAAAACTGATTCACTGCTCCTGTCTTTTACAGCAACAGTGAAAGACAAGAAATACTGGTGAGGTACACACCTAGTCAACCTCACTACCGCTAAATGCAGCTTTTGTGACCAGCTCTAAGCCATCTAGACCTTCAAATATATCTGTCTCTCACATGTTAATTAAATCAATTAAAACAAACATTTTTCTCTCGCCTTTCTCAGATGGAAAGAACAGTCTAATATACGGGACAAAGAACCCCTCTCTGACGTTCTACTTTTGAATACAGAACTCATTAAATAACATGCTAGCTCAGATCTGGAAAAATGTAAAAAAAAAAAAAAGTAATCAAGCTACAGTTAAATTTTGATGGGCTTCCTCTGTTCAAAAGTTCCAATACTGAATTTTGCCCTATTCTAAGTTTGGTGCAAATAAATTTAAACTTGAATTGTCAAATTAAGTTATCACACAGATTCACATACTTATATTCTTTTACAGAGATGAAGATCCAGTTGATGTTGCCATCATTGTCGAGGGCAATGAGGTATTGACAAAATGTGACAAGGCTTGCAGCAAAAGCTTGCAGCAAAGGCTTGCACACTGCTGATGGGACTGATGTATGTCTTGAATCTGGAGTACCAATCAAAGCTGAGGTACACTTTGGATGTTTAGCTACAGTAATGTTACAACACAACAGAAATCAGATGGTCTCAGATTGTACAACAGTTGCATATATCTCATTTAAAATGATCATTGTTACGCCCCACCCTTGGTCAGCCCTATGGGGCGAATAACACTCCACACCATTGACCCAAAATAAAACTCCACCGACACCTTTTAAATACCCAAGCCATGGGATTAATTTATTAACATAAAACAACCAAGATACTAAATCAAGACTACAAAACAACCATCAAAAGACAACACTAAATAGAATGCCAGGCTGAGAGGCCGCAAGACCAGCAATCCGCAAACCAGAAGCCTCTCCCTGGAACAGGAGCCTGGAGCATTTAACCATTTCCTTTCCTGGGCCAGGTGCACCTTATTGAGGACTGATCAGGTGTAGAAGACCTGGGCAGAGCTATAGAGACAGGAGAGGAAAAGGGACAAACAGCACAGGGAACACATACAGCCGTAACACCCCCACCCTTAAAAACATGTCACACAATGTTTGTCACAATAGCACATCAGAGTTCACTGTGACAAATTACCACCATACTATTCATTGCAATGCATTTTACTTAGCACTTGAAATGAGATGAGTGCTACTTACCAAGGCTGTATGTTAAAGGTAAAACACAGCTAAATGCACAGACCAAAAGCACCTGCTACACACCTTACTACCTGTGAGCATATACCAATCCATATTGTACTTAAACTCTTGCGCCAAATAATTCTGCCACTTATTACTCAGAGCTAAGACAAGACAAATCTTCAATATGAAGCAAACAAGATGTGCAATTAAGTCACAAGGTAACTGGGACTACTGCTGACCAAAGGTGTCAACCTGGGTCCAAGGTGGATCAAACAAACCTGCTGAGACAGCAGCAACAAGATCTTAACACACAAAGGGCCAACGAAGTTACTGCCACTGAGTTTGAGTGAGCAGCACTCAAACAAGTAGCCATACAAGTGGGTGCCACTCCCACTAGACACAAAAAGGCTACCACCATGAGGTGAACACCACAAAACCAAACAAAGTTACTGCATTTACCAACAAACAAACACAACACAGGTGACCAACACAAAAGTGGAGTGCAACAGCCACAAACTTTAAAGGGTCACAACAAGTAGACCAACTACAAAGTTGCTGCCATACATGATCAGCAACACACAAAGACCCAACAAAAGTGAACTCCCACTACCACCACACAAAATGGACACCATGTAGTCTTCAACCACATACACAAGTTACTGTGATAGATGTTGGAAACCAGCAACACACAAAGTGACCTGACGAACTGGGAGACCACACCCACTACAATAAGATCCACTGATCCTACATCCCACAAACAAAAAGGTCACAACTACTAAGCAGCTACAATTAAATACACAAAAGCAGTAACACCCAAAAGACCAAATCACAAATGGACTGCAACAACCACAACACAGAGTGGTCACACTGTAGTCAACCACATACAAGTGTTACCAGCTTACTCCTAAGCAGCAACCCACAAGTGACCCAACAAATGTGGAGTGCAGTTACAACACAAAGGTCACAAATCCCAAGTTACTGCACACCAAAGTATTTATCACAGCTACCCAAGACAAAGTGACCAAACAAAAAAAGTGTCATCTCACACAAAAAGATCACAACCAAGTTGCTGTGCAAAGTGCAAAAACTAGGGAAACAAGCTGTAAAGAGGCACCCCAACCCCTACCTGCCTACCGAGATGGCTAACTAGCCTAGCTAGTCTTCAGTGGCTTGCCGAGCTCGAGGTGACTTTAAACGCTGAACTCGGTGCATCACAGAAGACCAGAGATGTAGCCCACTGCAATACACTGAAGTGTGCCCCCACTCAGGATTACCACCAAAAATAAGAAAGGCAAAACAACAAAGTGGCAAGCTCTTCAAACCTGCCCGGTGGCTACATAGTCAGGGTGCTCCAAACCGAAACTCCAAGCTACTGAAGCAGTTACCAGCAGTCAAAAGCACAACTAAACAAGCAGCAACATCCACAAATGATGATAAATGATGATGAACTAACAAAAGAGATGACCACTACACTCAAAACAAAGGCCACTAGATACACACACAAACTTACACACATTTACCTCACCTCATGGACGTTCTATCCCAGACGAGCCCCCAGTTGTTATGCCCCACCCTTGGTCAGCCCTATGGGGCGAACAACACTCCACCATTGACCCAAAATAAAACTCTACCGACACCTTTTAAAATACCCAAGCTATTGGATTTACTAACATAAAGACATACAAAACAACCAAGATACTAAATCAAGACTAGAAACAACCGTCAAAAGACAACAACACTAAATAGAATCCCAGGCTGAGAGGCAGCAAGACCAGCAGTCCGCAAACCAGAAGCCTCTCCCTGGAACAGGAGCCTGGAGCATTTTTTTTGCTGTCTTTATTCAGGTTGTTCAGAAGGATGAGGCTGAGACAGAACGTGAGCAGTCCACCATGGCAATCTTCATCTTCAGAGAGTCAGAGGATCCTCTCCACCCACCAGAGGATATCGGCATCGTGATTGAAGGTGTGGAGGTACTGAATGAGATGCCATCAGTCGCAAATGCTTGTGCCATGTTGTTTGGCCTCATTTATGCACTTAACCTGACCTATCCCACTGAACTCAAATTTACCTTAGATGCCTTTCAAAAAATCTTCATGGAGATTGAAAATAAGCGAATGGAGCGCAGAGTATACAGCCTGAGTGTCAAGCTGCTCACCTCTGACTAAACTGAAACTTTATGAGATGCTGTCGAGCTGCAGACTTCTGACCAAATTGAACCTTTCTGAGATACTGTCGAGCTTCAGACCTCTGACTAAAGTGAAACCTTCTGAGATACTGTTGAGCTGCAGACCATTGACCAAACTGAGGAAGCAGGAATGTATTTTATTTTCCTTGTATTTGAAACGTATGTCATTTGCACTGTCACTGTTGCGACACCCAGATTGATACAGTAGTTGATGTATGGTGTTGTCATTCTTAGTTACAGGCTAGCTTGACTGGAGTTTAGTATCTTGCATGGCAAATGTCATTGCACTTGCCTGTATAGGTTGAGGTCTATGGCACACGCTTCAGATGCAGGCCTTTGATCAAAACTGGCTGGTATTGGTAATAGCGTAATTTATGGTTATTATTTAGTTTAGTTTAGTTCAGAAATCTCTTATGGGGTGTGTTTCCGTGGCTTTCTCTTTAAGATAGAATAAGTCCTAGACTAACCAAATTCGGTAGGTGGGTTCCTATGGGCCAATGATGGCTTCTAACTGAAACACGTTCGTTTTTGGCCCATAATAAATAAGAAGACTACTGTTCTGTGAGTGCCAGTGTTCTGTTTGTTTTGGGTGCCTATGGGCCCCCACTACTCAGGTAACACTAATCACCCATGTCAGCCAGATGGTGGCACTATAACAAAGGATCAAACATAAAAGGCCATAACTCCCAAACCGTAGGTCAGACACATGAAACTCTGGGACCACCCATGCATATTTATGAATGTTGTGTGATTTGAATTTATTGGTAACTTACCTGCCAATTCCCAGTTACTAACAGTTACTCTATAATGCTATTATCAGGTTATTAGCATCAGCAGTGCACTGTAATTTTTTAAGACTGGGCAAACTCAATTGACAAAATTTGGACTTGTACTTGAATTTAAATTTGTGTTAACAATATATTTTAAGCATGCACAGAAATACATTAAACTTGTGCGTTCTGATTTCTTTTCAGACATCCACCTTCTTACAACCCTCACAACTCCCTTGTTGCTTGCCTACTCCTACATTTTCTACACTGCTCAAGACAGTTTTGGGAAGAACTTCAGAGCCTGCAGAACTGCTCCCCTCGCAATTATCTCTAGTCAAGCACCAGCAGCAAAGCCCCCACCCTACATCAACAACATATTCCTAATTAGAAAGGTATGTTGCCTGTTCTCCTATTTAATAGTTCCTATCACTTGACTTTGCATCCCTTAAGTTTCTACTTGCTTTTTGTGTGCCATTATGCTTATATATTTTGGACAGTGCGTAATGTGTTAAAGGGGAATTTATGAGGCCATAAAATGTTGGTATGAGCTCTTGCACCCATATGAGGATTTAATTCTGGTTATTCTCTTATTCCACACTCCTGTTCTCACTATGACCCCTGCATATCCTATTCTTCCATTGTGGCTACGTGAAGACCAGAGTACCTTTCAATCGCTGTGGAGAACATAGCCGTGGCTCCGTCCCCGACCGCCAAGAACCTAGGTGTGTTCCTTGACAACCGGCTGGACTTCTCTGCTCACATTGCCTCAACAACCAGAACCTCCAGATTCTTCCTGAGCAACGTGAGAAGGATCCGCCCCTTCCTGACAAAAGAAGCCACCCAACTCCTCCTGCAATCAACAGTCATGTCAGCCTCAACTATTGCAATGCTCTGCTAGCTGGTCTACCGGCTTGCGCCACCAAGGCGCTTCAACTCATACAGAACACAGCGGCCTGCCTGATCTCTATAACAATGAATGGGGCTCTGATGTTGTGATACCATAAAATGTTTGTGTAATTTCGTACACCAGAATGAGCGTTTGAAATCTTAAACCAGGGCAGGAATTATACCACGGCCAAACGGCCAGTGCCGTGAATGCCCCGGAGTGTGGCCGTAATGCCCCTTCTAAAATTAACTATCCACACGGCCAGTTTGGCATGCCCTGTTTTGAACTGGCTGTTGTGCCCTTGAAAGAAAGTTGCGGATTTCCTCATTTAAAACTACATTTCTCCTACTCCCGCAAATATATGTGTAACGTTAACGTAAACATTAACAGCTAATTAATTAAACTAAGAGGGAGAGAGAGAAGCCATGGCGAACTGCTAAGCTATTGCTAACTGCTAAGCTAAGTAACTAGCAGATCTGAAAAGCGTGTAAACAACTGTGGGATTAGCGAGAAAGTCGCTAAAAGAAGGAGAGAGCTATGAGTGCTTGAGCAGAACTAGTGTAAGTTTAAATGTACAGCGGGTAATTAGCCGCTGTAATGAAGAATATAGCAAAATTAACCGGGTTGAGAGCAGCAAAAACGCGATCAGTAGCAGTAGCCTGATGAGGTGTTTAGGGAACATCAGTAAATTGTAGCGTCTACCGGTAGTCTGCATGTGAGGCGTTTAGGGGACATCTGTAATTTGTACCTACATAAAATAACCTGGGTTACACTTACGTTATCGTGTGTTACTGGACATGTAACTAACTTTGTAGTCTGAGCCATCTTACATATGTGCTGTATCACACTACAGCACTTAATTTTTCTATTAGGATATTTATTTTGTTGAGGGAAAAGGACTGAAAAAAGGATTTTAATAACCATTGGTTTTGGCCTTGGTGCCCTACATTTTGGCCGCGATGCCCCAATAAATTTGTATTTGGCCTTGCCCTAAAAATGACTTAATTCCAGGCCTGTTAAACTTTATATCCAGTTTATATCCAATCAGGATCAGACCTGTTAGGGGGTATACTACAAAGCCAGGGCCGTAGCCAGGGTTTAGAAATTAGTGAGGTCCAGAATTTTTTCTTTTAATGGAGCTTATTTACTGCATTTCTGGATGAGCAAAATTCATACCAAAATGACACCTACAAACACAACCCAAGCTATACACTACACACAAACGCATTATCTATAATTAAATACAGAAGGACCCGTTGGCAAAAGTAAGATACATTGGTGGGGGGTGTGGGGGTCCTCCCCCAGAAAAAAAATAGTAATTTAAAAAATTTAAATTTTCCTGCATTTCTACACCACCTAACCTCTTTGATTAAGTCAAGAAACAGCAACCCTGTATAATGTTAACCAAACATTTAAAATTATGTTATATTACTAGATTTCAGCATTGAGGTGCTTATATTCATGATTTTGCATAGGCATACTAACCTAAAAGCCTATTATTGGGAACCGAGAAAGTTTCAGAGCGACAGAGACACAGAGCGTCCCTGTAACCATAGCAACTCACTCTAACTCCTGCCTGTGTGCGCACGGCGCGAGAAGAGAGGGAGAGACGCAGAAGGGCCGCTGACTGAGATTACTCTGAGCACCATGCATGGGAATAAATTACAATATAATAGATTTGTGTATATTTCTCGCTTTCCCCCGATGGTCTGAATAAGTCGCTGCTGTACGGTGCTGCTCTGTCTTGCCTGTCCGTGCGCTGTCAGTGTCTCTTTTCGCGCTGTGACGTTATCAGTTATGAATTTGTTTTTCACTGCGTGAGAAAATGGACTTGTGGCGTGAGAATGTGTGAAAAGTGTCAATTGCCTGAGTCTCACGGTCAATGCGTGAGAGTTGGCAGCCCTGCTTACCGCACACAGTAGGCTGCCTGGTCGATGCACAGATAGGAGAGACACTCACCTCGGCCAGGTGTCGCAACGTGTCGCCACTACCTGTATCCGTCGTTTCAAATTAAAAGCCCTCTAGCGTTTCATATATGGTCAAGCCATATACTAGGTTTTGACCTAGTCTTGTTTTAGGAAATTATTACCGAGGTCCGGACCTCGGTGACCTCATAGCTGGCTACGGCCATGTACAAAGCTAGATTATGGGTTTAGCGAGGTAACTTATTTCCCCCATTGGCTGAAAGTAATTTCGGCTATATAACTTTTCACCTGACTGATGAAAGCAAACCTTTGACTTTTTTAGACTATGACATTTGCAAGCAAGTCTATACTTCCAGAGTATGTTTTTATGCTGTATTAGGTCATCATTTGCAGTCAATAGCTCTTAATGCAGGGGGTTCAATTAAAAAGAATAATGCAAAAGATTGCCTGCATTCCACCATTTAATTTGTCACAGATGTCATCTAATCGATATTTTAATGGAATACACAACCGCTGATACTTCACAAAGTCAGTGCCCCATGTGCCCGATTTGAGGATTCTGTCTGATTTCTAGCTTTAGGAGTGATGCATGTTTTCAAATACAGACTTAATTGTCCCTAACATATGTGACATTCCCCTTTAAGCCTTTTATTTAGTCAAAATGTTGTGTATGAATGTTGTGTGATTTGAATTTATTAGTAACTTACCTGCCAATTCCCAGTTACTAACAAACATTTATGTCTCGTCTATTTACTCCTTGATTTTGTGTACTGTGTCATATATTGCAATTGCTATATGTTTGAAGAGAAATAGTTGTCTGAAAAGCACAATTATTATTAATGTTCTTGTTGCATTGTATTGGACTTTGATTACGCACTATATTTGTTCAGAAGGTCATCCACTCTTCACCAGTTTCCAGCACAGGCATCCCTCTTTCAGCCCACTCACAGTTCACATGCACAGTCCTGGAGTCTGTGGCCTTGCACATGGAGGTTTATTTTTATTTTTTTTTATTTAGCCTTTATTTAACCAGGTTTGTCCCATTGAGATCAAGGATCTCTTTTACAAGGGAGACCTGGCTGAGAATAGCAGCAACACAGAGTTTCAACAAAAAATTAACATAAAAAACACATAGATTTGAGTAACATTAAAATGATCAGATAGAACATTTGCACACAGCCAACCTGGTTTCAATAGATTTCACCATAGCTTTAAAATCATTCAGGGTTACTAAGTTTTGAAGTTTAAGATCAGACGATGTAGATTGTTCCATGCAGTAGGTGCAGAAAACCTAAAAGCTTTCTTTCCCAGTTCAGTTCGGACTTTGGGAACAGCAAATCGCAGAATGTCCTGAGAGCGGAGATTGTAATTTCCATATTTCAAGTTCAAAAGAGACGATAAGTAGGAATTTTGCCAAGAATGGCTTTGTTAATCAAAACATACCAATGACTGAGGCAGCGTACACATAAAGCAGGCCAATTCACTTTTGAGTATAATACACAATGGTGAGAAAGAGATCCACAGTTTGTAATCAGAGCCCCATGATACACGCTATCCAGCATGTGGAGACAGTGAGCAGAGGCATTCATGTACAACACATCACCATAATCAATAATAGGTAGAAAGGTAGACTCCACCAATTTCTGTTTCACACAAAAAGAAAAGCAAGACTTGTTTCTATAGTAAAATCCTAGTAAAAGCTTCAGCTTTTTTGTAACATACTGGATATGCGCCTTAAAAGACAAGTGGTCATCAATTAAAAACCCTAGGTATTTAAAAGTAGATACCAACTCAATGTGTTGACCATTTCTGGTAACAATTTTATCGGACAATACTGATCTTACTGTTACTTTAAGTAGTAAAGAACATAAGTTTTGTTTTGTCTGCATTTAGAACAAGTTGCAGTTGACAAAGCTGTTCTTGTAAATGACAGTGTCATCAGCGTAGAAATGAAAGGCTGCGTTTGGAATATTCTGTCCAAGACAATTTATGTATATAGTAAATAATAGTGGGCCCAGAACCGAATCTTGTGGGACCCCCTTGTGGACTTGCAGTACCTCTGAGGTAGCACCCTCTAACTGAATAGCCTGGGTTCTGTCTGTGAGATAGTTTGCAATCCACCCAACTGCATGTTCAGAAAAACCAATAGCTGTAAGACGTCCAACCTGTTAAGCCCGACGGACTCGGTTCCGGGTCCACCCCACCCCCCCAGTTATGAAAAATCACGATGGAAGATGGTCTATTAATAGAAGATATGAATGTTATACTGTTTTGAAAACACGGGGTCTTCAGCTCTCAGAATCTGTAAACCAATTGTATGTTGACCAAACTATGTCTTATTACTAAGTATTTTAACAATTAAGTCTTACAAATATAAACTTCGTAAATATAAGAGCAAGTTGTGATCAAAAGATCGGGCATAATTTTCTCTTCAGTCTACAATAACATGCTTGGTATCACTGAAAATTCCGAGCTTTCCAATGACAGTAAACGCCCCGCAAAATGGAACGATCCATGTCCGCCATTTCGGGGGAAATGTAGCACTCAAACTTCACATTTTACAGTCATACTGACAAAAATCTATGTTCTTGCCAAAATATTTCACCAAGGCTTATGTTATTTTCGCCAAAAACGGCAGATATTAGTTACTTACGTTTCTACCGTAAGTCTGGACCCACCGGGGAATCATAGCGATCATCAGGGGGGATTCCCCAGCCATTTCAGTCCAGACAGACAGGAACTCTATGGTGGGAGCTGTGGCTCTTCGTCGCCATCTGGTGGCTGTGTCGAAGTACTGACACCAATGAGCCTTATACCATTCTCTTCTTCTGACTCAGACGAAACTGAGGATACCTCACACAGCACTGAGGACCCTTGCTTTCTCCATTAATCTGCCTGTATAGCATGGAGCTCTTCAGTCATATATGAATATTGATAATAATCATTGTGTTTATTACTATTTCAATGTTTTTGGGAGATGTATGATATTTGGAACATGGCTATATGGAAATAAATAGTGTCTTGAAGTAAAACTCCCAGTACACAGTCAACATGTAAACAGTAAACATGGCCAAAAGATGGAGACCGCCTGAGTATATCTTTATATTAATTGTATCATAAATGTTGTATTTAGTGTATTGTCATCAAATTTACAGTTACAGTTGTAGTCAAAGACTAGGAGAAGACATTCAGTTGCATTATTATCCATGCGATCTTGGTTATAATGGTGATATTGCCTTAAAATTTAGAATTATATACTAGGCGAGGATCAAAATCTTATTTTTTCCTTTATTGCATCTCCATTTACTCTGGAATGGTAATAGATATAGGTTTACTTACAATGGATTCATATTCCTTAGCTTCTTACCTATCAAAGGAGACCAGAAATATGCATATAGGCCTTATGGTTGAGGAGCTATTCCTGATTCATTTGGGGTATATTATTTTAGACGTTTTTTCCTAGGGATAGGGCTAGGGCTTAACAGGTTTTAAAGTATTGTGATCAATGGTATCAAAGGTCTTAGAGAGGTCTATAAAAAGAGAAAGACAGCACTGCTTGTTATCTAGGGCTTCAGTTATATCGTTTATGACCTTCATGGCAGCAGTAATAGTACTATGTTTTTTGCGGAATCCTGACTGAAATGTAGACAGTATAGAGTTGGTAGCCAGGTATTCTTTTTTGTTCACTGACCAGGAATTCAAGCACCTTAGCTAAAACAGAGAGTTTAGAGATTTGTCTATAATTATTTAATAATAAATAATAACAAAGGCAGTTTTCCAGTCCTTGGGGATTTTATTTGTTGACAAGGTAAGATTAAAAATGTGACACAGTAGTTCAGCTATAAATTCTGATGCCAATTTTAAAAAGACTGGCTTAGTTATCTGGACCAAGTGGTTTTCTATGATTAAGTTCTTTTAGAGCTCTAATGACCTCTGTTGTGGTAAAGGGGGTAAAGTTAAAGACCTGAATATTGCCAGTGGCCCTGTCATTAATTGGAGATACTCTAGGGGAATTTTCAGAGTTAAACAAGAAACCAGAGGAAATAAAATGATTATTAAAATAATTTAACATTTCTGTCTTGTCAGTTACCCTGAGACCATCAATGAGTATACTGGGTGGAAGATTAATTGAGTTACAGCTAGCAGACAATGATTTAATGGTTTTCCAGAATTTCTTTGGATTTTTGAGGCTTTCTGTAATCATGGACAAGTAAAATTCTGCCTTTGCTTTTCGGAGGGGAGAGGTAAATTTATTTCTCAATTGTCTAAAATAAAGCCAGTCAGCCGCTATTCCTGACTTACGTGCCCTGGCCCATGCTGAGTTACGTTTATGAAGTACTTCTGATAGCTCGGTTGTAAACCAAGGATTATCACGCCCTTTTATTCTAAATTTGCGGAGGAGGGCGTGTTTGTTTACAATATCAATGAAGCTTTCATGGAAATAATTCCAGGCCAGTTCAACGTCATCAAAATAGGCAATTCGAGTGCACGTGAAGAGACAGTGTCAGGATTCCACATGACACTAGGTATTAGAGAAATGTTGCAGAGGAGTTCAGGTGATGTAGGGTACAGGGCTATTTTCAGATTTTTAGAAAACACAGGAATTAATAGTAGAATATAATAAAGTATAGTAACCATTCTGATCCACACTCCAATCCAGAAGGTGGCAGTAATGCACCTAAAAGCTGTTTGCCAACCGCCATTAAACAACAAAAGAAGAAGAGGAAGTTTCTTTCTTCTGCAGTTTTTCTGGACTCTTGTTTTCACTAGCAGCTGCAGTTTTTCTGGACTCTTGCTTCATGTTTGCTGGTTTACTCCTTCCTGTGCGTCCATGAGAATGTGAGTACTCAGTAATATTGTTGTGTAAATTATGTGTCATTTAATAAAAGAGCAGTCATTTCTACATGTAACCTGATTCTATCCTGTTCTTTGCATCTGAGGGAAGGGTTGGCAGGGGGATGGGAGGGGGAATGGGGCAAAATTAACAGCCAAGGAACTGGTACTTCAGGCTCAAACCCGGGCCTAGCCCAGCTGTCCTGGCTTAGTTGTGGCTTGCCGGACTCGGTCCGAATCAGTTGGGCCGCACTTCAGCCGTATCTCTCAGCTGAGTCTGGGCCGAGTCTTTGCCAGACTCGGGCCAGAACTATAAACCACTGATGAGACGGCCGTGGTTTTCCATAAATTCAATTCAATTCGATTTAATTAAATTCAGTAAAAATATATAATAAATCTAATGAGGTGTTTGGATGTTTCATTCATTCTGCAGTAAAACATGACCCATTTTGAAATCTCATGTAAATCTCATGGGACGAGGTCACGTGACCCAGAAGTAAGATAGCTACAGAGAAGAGGCTGGATGAAGTGGAAAACACAATCTCTGCCCCGAGGACAGGTATAACTCTCAAAGTACCCAGCTCTCCATCGTGAAGAAAACAATAGATCAGTTACGGTTGAAAGTCGATGACTTGGAGAACCGCGGTCAGCGCAAAAACATTAAGATTGTGAATCTAGCCGAAAATGCTGAGGGTATAGCACCCCGCTCATTAAAGTTATTCAGGATATGCTACCACACTGGCTGGATCTCCCTGCAGAAATTCCCCCGTTGGACATCAAACGCGCCCACAGATCCCTTGCCCCTGCTCCAAGCCATAATAGCTCACCTAGAAGCATACTGGTGCGCTTTCTGCGTTATTCCCGTTATAAACTGTTTTGAGAGCTGCGATGAAGAAGCGTAATATAACTCATGACGGATCATGCCTATGGTTCTACTCGGATCTATCTGCTGAGGTTCTACGAAAAAGTTTGATACAGTGGGGAAGGCTATGGCTCATCGCAACATGTACTGGGGATGGATAGACTTTCTCCCTGACCAGGCGCTCTCTGCTTTGCTCCTTGCCGGCTTATCTATTTTCAGCAATATTTTCCTGTTTTTTCCTGTTTTTCCCCGCTGACCAACTATTTTTAAGTAGTTTTTCTGTTGCTATTCTTTTTTATCTTTTATTTATTTATTTTTTATTGTTACTGTGGGAAAATGCCGATGGTTAAAGTCAGTGACTCTTCCTCCTGCTCTGACTGTGCTGGCTGCCTTCGGTTATCACAGCAAATTACTGAACTGGAAGGAAGGATTATTACACTTTACCAAATCAACCAGGATGAGCAGCTCATTGACACGCTGTTCGAGTCATCAGCCCGCATTACCCATACTACGGACCTAGCTGACACTCTCCCCTGGCTTGACCCAACCGCAAATGGACCAGCCGTGGAAGCATCCCCTCCGCCACTCACTACAGACACCATCTCCGACCCGCAAGGTGGACTGGCCCCGGAGGCATCCCCACCGCTACTCGCCACAGATATGGGCTACTGGCACAGCAAGGGTGCTAGACCAAAAGTCTCTACTCCTGGTGAGCTGTGGTCGGACGTTGTCCGCCGTAGGGGCAGCGGAGGAAACAATAACAAAAACAAGAGGAAACCCCAATACTCTCCCCAATACACTCCCCGGCCAGGACTACAACTGGAGAACAGGTACAAAATACTCAGTGAGCCGGATCCAGTGACTGCTAATGCTAATGACGGCACTTCCATGATGCAGCCCAGTACTAGCCGCAGAGCTAATGCTAATGCTAATGCCAGCACTGGTCCCAGTGCTAACAGTAATGCTACCCCCAGGCACTCAACACCGCCGGCTACCTCCAGGCGGAAAATGTGGCCTGCTAATCAACATGCTAGGCCGAGGGCCAGAAGAAATGTTGCTAATTCCACAGCTGATAAGCCGAGGGCCAGAAGAAATATTGCTAATTCCTCAGCTGATAAGTCAGACACTATTCTGATTGGGGACTCTATAACCAAGCATGTAAGAATGGCAAAGACTGAAAATCTAACTATGGATGACACATCTGTCAGAGAGCTAACAGGGCTGTTGCCAGTTATCCTCTCTACACATCCAAGTAACATGAGGATTATTATTCACACTGGGTCTTTTGACATTCTGCGAGGGAAAACTGGCTCTGAGATCCTGAAAAAAGACTTTTGCCTGCTACTGGAGAAGCTGAGTGACTGTCAATCACAACATCTATTCATTTCAGGCCCCATTCCAACCTTGGGGAAAGGAATCGAATCTTTCAGCAGACTCGTTGCCCTGAATACATGGCTGACATCGGCGTGCCTCACCCATGGGATAAAGTTTATTGACAATTTCGATATCTTTTGGAACTGTAAAGACCGCTTTATGCCTGATGGGATTCATCCAAGCATCACTGGTTCCAGATTACTCGGCGCCAATCTACGTCATGCTCTTGGGATGCCACACCAAAACAAGAATGCTCAGATAAGCACGAAGGACAAGGACTGCACACACAGGCAGACAGCCTGTATCTCTCCCCCCTCACCTGACCCTCTGCTCCACATCACCCAAGGCACTCAGAGGAGGTCTCTGTCCCCATCAGGGATCCAACGCCCCCCCCTCCCCCCGTCCACCACACTCACCAATCAAGGAGTTAGTTAAAGCTGCCACGCTGAAGCTCAGTCAAATTGATGAACTATTAAACAGCAATAACCACAGACATCATCGATCAGGTGTCTGTCAGAGATGAGACAGACCCCATGCCGCTTCCTTAAACATACCGGTGATCTTAAATAGCCGGTGGCATGGTCAAACCAATCGTAGCAATCACAGACCATCTGGTACCTGTCTCAGTAATCTTAAATTTGTCAGTGTTCAGCCACAACCAGTTTCCTTTCCTGTCACAGAATCCCTACAGCTGAAATTAGCTCTTTTTAATGTCAGATCACTGGCTAACAAATCCTTTTTGGTTAATGATCTGATAATTGAAAGGAATTTGCATCTAATGTTTTTATTTGAGACGTGGCTAAACAGCACTACTGGTGTAGCAACACTGATAGAGGCTTGTCCTCCAAACTATCATTTTTATCAGTCAGTCAGACAGAACAGGAAAGGAGGCGGGATTGCAGCCATTTTTTCTACACAGTTTGTGTGTAATGACATTGACCTGGGTGAATTTACATCATTTGAATATCTTGCTCTTGAGCTCAAAACAGAATCATCAGTGCTCATCATTACATTGTATCGGCCACCAAGATATTCATCGCTGTTTCTGCAGGAATTCTCAGAGCTGATCTCACTTGGTATCACTAGATATGACAGATTAATCCTGAATGGAGACCTGAATATTCATATCAACAAAAAAAATGACTCCAAAGCGATGGAGCTTGTGAATTTACTGGACAGCTTTGAACTTACCCAACATGTAAATGAACCCACTCATCAGCATGGTAACATTCTAGACTTGGTAATAACAACAGGGTTAAACATTGACAGGGTTTCAGTATTAGAATTACCTATTTCTGACCATCACTGTGTGTTTTTTGATGCCAGCCTAATCTTAACAAAGACTAAAAGGGAATTTTTGGTTCAAAAGAGATTCCTAGATAGCAAGGCTGAAGCAAAGTTCTCTAATATTATGAAATCATTTGAGTCATACAGCACTGACTGCTCTTTAAATGACATGGTTGAAAATTTCAACAATACCTTGTCATCTGCTTTAAATACTGTTGCTCCACTAAAGGTTAAAAAGAGGTCGACTGACAGAATCTCCCCATGGTTAAACAATAACAGTGTTAATGAGATTAAGAGAATCTGTCGAGCAGCCGAAAGAAAATGGAGGAAAACCAGGCTCACAGTTCACTGTAATATATACAAAGAAGCCATTACTGTCTATAACAAAGCAATACGTCTAGCAAGAAAAGATTACTTTTCCAAGATTATTACAGAGAATGCTGGAAACTCTAGAATATTATTCTCCACTATTGACCAGCTACTCAACACTGCCCCCACTCGTCTGCAGTTCTCTGCATCAAATTGTGAAGAACTTGCATTGTTCTTCAATAACAAAATAACTTCAATTAGAACCAGCATTGCTGCTGATGTAAACACAGATGACCTCAGCAAACCCGGTAAAAAAGATGTAACCATGGGAAAATTAACTTGTATTACATTAACTGAGCTTTGCAAGACTGTCACCGAGTGTAACTCCTCCACCTCATGTATTGACCCTGTACCTACAGCATTTTTTAAGCGGGTGTTCGACAGTGTTTCAAGTCATGTCCTGAAGATTATAAATACATCCCTTCAAACAGGCATCTTCCCAGATGCCTTCAAAACAGCTGTTGTAAAACCCTTACTAAAGAAACCCAACCTAGATGGTAATGCACTGACCAACTACAGGCCGATATCCAACCTTCCATTCATTAGTAAGATACTTGAAAAGGTAGTTTCAGTGCAAATAAACTCCTTTCTTAAAGAAAATAATATCCTGGAGGAATTTCAATCAGGCTTTAGAACATACCACAGCACTGAAACTGCTCTTACTAAAATAATCAGCGACCTCAGACTAAACTCTAATGAAAATAAGGTCTCAATTCTTGTCCTCTTAGACCTAAGTGCAGCATTTGATACGATTGACCATGATATCTTAATCAATCGTCTTGAAAAGTTGGTTGGTCTTTCTGACTGTGTGTTAAACTGGTTCAAAACTTACATCAAAGGGAGAAAGTTTTACGTCAGTCTTGGAGATCATGTGTCTGAGAAAAATGACATCTGCTTTGGGGTTGCACAAGGGAGCTGCCTTGGTCCATTATTATTCTCACTATACATGCTGCCACTTGGTGACATCATTAGAGAGCACAATGTATGTTTCCATAGTTATGCGGATGACGCGCAACTGTACGTCTCTGCTGAACCAAATGATGCTGCAGCTATAAACTCCATTACTACATGTCTTTTGGCAATAAATAAATGGATGAGCAAAAAATGTGGTAACACTTTATAATAACCATCATTAATAAATGGTAAATTGATAGTTAATTAAACTTTAGTTCATAGTTATTTTACTGTTAACAAACAATGAAATGATCATTAATAATGTTTACTAATTATTAGTAATGCTATAATTTATGTTATTTTATCATTCGTTTGTGTAATATAAAATCATTTGTTTATAAATTATATATTGTATCCTAGCTTTTTACCCTTTTTACCGTCTCATCAGCTATGATACAATATATCATTTATATTACACAAACTAATGATAAAATAACATAAATTATAGCATTACTAATAATTAGTAAACATTATTAATGATCATTTCATTGTTTGTTAACAGTAAAATAACTATGAACTAAAGTTTAATTAACTATCAATTTACCATTTATTAATGATGGTTATTATAAAGTGTTACCAAAAATGTTTAAAGTTAAACGAGGACAAAACTGAAATCCTACTAGTCGGCCCTAAAACAAAAAGGGAAATGCTGTTTAATAATCTGGGAACACTTAAATCTTACAAGTTACAAGTCTTGGTGTTATCCTAGATTCAGATCTAAGCTTCAAGTCCCACATTAACAAGGTGACAAAAACATCATTTTTCCACCTTAGAAACATAGCTAAAGTACGACCATTTATAAATCAAAAAGATGCTGAAAAATTGATTCATGCCTTTATTTCAAGCCGACTCGATTACTGTAACGCACTTTTTACTGGTCTCCCGAAAAAAAACACTGAGAGACTTCAGCTTATTCAAAACTCTGCAGCTCGGCTATTAACCAGAACCAAGAGGAGAGAGCACATTAGTCCAGTTTTAGCTGCTCTACACTGGCTTCCTGTAACATTTAGAATTGATTTTAAGGTCCTCCTCCTTATATACAAAGCCCTTAATGGGCTAGGACCAAGCTACATTTCTAACTCCCTTGTTCACTACTTGCCTTCAAGAACACTGCGATCATCTGCTGCTGGTTTATTGGAGGTTCCCAGCAACAGCCGAAAGAAAATCGGGGATGCAGCCTTTGTCAATTACGCCCCAAAGCTCTGGAACACACTGCCTATAGATATCAGGGAAGCCAGCTCACTAAGTATTTTTAAAAGAAAGCTAAAAACGTATCTCTTCCCTTTAGCCTTTAACTAGCTACGACTTTCCTGATACAGGCCTTAAACTTTTTTTTTTTTTTACACTTTGCTTCGCACTTATGCACTGCTGCACTTCTTTTAAAACGCGAATGTCTGTCTGACTGACTGACTGAGTGACTGAGTGATCAAGTTACACCATTGGTCGGCCGTGGCACGTGGCACATCATAGCGTCACAGAGCCAGAAATTTAAGTTTCGTTTTCTCCGCCGTCTAGTTTCTCCGCTGAGATCAGGAGCCCGTTTCTCCCACACAGTAAGCGGGCTGACCAATATCATGCATGTAAGCTGAAGCTAAAGTAGAATCTATACAATTATATCATATCACCGTTTATGTCGATGCATATGCGCGAGCTCAGTCCACCTGAAGTCCTCTGTTCTGTCGGGGGAGAGAGACACACAAACAAGCATGGAGGTTTCATCACGCCGAGGGCTTATTGCCGACCTTCCCGAAGTTTCCTGGGGCCACGGTTCCGGCCAGTGCCACTAGCTGGGGCATTTCGGCCGGGGCCCCCGGTGTCCGGCGAACACATTTTCGGCACCGACGGGTAACAGAGCGCCTGGCGCTTGGATCGGCAGGATCAATGCGGGCCGTGGGTGAAGACGACAGCGGTGGAGGGAGAGACGGGACGCGCTGGAACGATCAGTATGGATGTATGGACTATTATTCTGTATTAGCAGTCTACAGCCAGGGGTTAAAGTGGGCCGGAACGATCCGGAACGGCGTTCCGGCACCTTCGATTAATAAGTAAATAAATCTGATTGGCAGTTTCATACATAATAATGACAAGCGAGTTCACAGGGCTGCCAACTCTCACGCATTGACCGAGAGACTCACGCAATTGATAACGTCGCGACGTGAAAAAAGGAAACTGACAGCAGGACAGACGAGACAGAGCAGCACAGCGCAGCAGCGAGTTATTCAGACCATCAGAATAGCGAGAAATATACACAAATTGTTATATTATATTATTATATATATTATATTATTATATTATTATTATATTGTAATTTATTCCCATGCATGCTACTCAGAGTAATCTCAGTCAGCGGCTCTTCAGCGTCTCTCCCTCTCCTCTCGCGCCGTGCGCACGCAGGCAGGAGTGAGAGTGAGTTGCTATGGTTACGGGGACGCTCTGTGTCTGTCGCTTTGAAACTTTCTCATGATTCCCAATAATAGTTTTTTTAGGTTAGTATGCCTATGCAAGATCATGAATGTAAGCACCTCAATGCTGAAATCTAGTAATATATATATATATATATATATATATATATATATATATATACATATATATATATATATATATATATGTTGCTGTTTCTTGACTTAATCCAAGAGGTAAGGTGGTGTAGAAATGCAGGAAATTTGTTTTAAATTACTATTTTTTTCTGACCCCTCCACCAATTATGTATCTACCCCCCCCCCCGTACAAATGCAGGAAATTTGTTTTAAATTACTATTTTTTTCTGAACCCCACCCTCCGAAACAGGGTTCCCCCACCTGCCAAATCCCACTTTAACCCCTGTCAACAGCGGAGTTAGTTACACCATTGGTCGGCCGTGGCACGTGGCACACTCATACACGGTCCAGCCATATACTAGGTTTTGACCTAGTCTTGTTATTATTATTCAGTGGGTTTTATTTTCCATCTTATGTTATGCTCATTCTATGTCTATTTTCATGTATGAAATGTCTTTGTTGTAAAGCACTTTGAGCTGCATTTCTTGTATGAAAGGTGCTATACAAATAAAGTTTATTATTATTATTATTATATTACTATTGTGTTTAAAGGGATACTCCACCCAAAACATGATTCTACCTCATTTTCACTCTCTTTTGGACTAAATAAACTCATCCAGACAGTTTTTAGAATCGTTAATTCTTTCTAAAGATTGAAGATTAAAGATTGTATTCATTGTTAGCAAAAAGTTAGTATGTAGAAGTTAAACATATCTTTATAAAGAAAAAACGATTCTAAAAAATGAGTTTACTGGCTCCAAACAGGAATGAAAATGAGGTAGAATCATGTTCTGGGTGGAGTATCCCTTTAATGGGGATAAATAATATCCAGCTGTTACTGACAATCAATACTCAATACATTCTTTACTTGTGCATTAGTGATGCGCGGATTGCAGTTATATCTGCGGGCACCGCGGTTAATCCGCGGATCGGGTGGGTCGGGTCATAAAAATTAACATTCTGATTAATAGCGGATGGGTTGCGGGTGGGTGAAATAATACATCATTAATGAGGAAAATATTAATTACATTCTCTAAAATTGTGGAAATACCTGTTGCCATTTTCATTTTACCAAAAAAGTAGAACTTAAATAAATGTTTATTTATTTTAAACCAGCCTACTTCAGTGTAATATGTTACCATATCATCATCCTTACATATATCCCACTGAGAAATAATGGTAATGTGTGATCGGGTGCGCATCAAAAAAATTATAATTTTGAGTTCATTAAATACCTGCAGCGATTCCACCGCAGCAGAAACGATAAGTGTGTCTCCCCATTAAGAGAGACGCTGTGTAGACACTAATAATTATTTATTTTACACAAGAGAGAAACGGGACCGCAGCATAAACATGAAACTGTATTGCAAAGGCACAGTTCACCATGGAAACGTTTAATTACTGAAAGCAGCCTCTCTAATCTTTAAAGTAAATCGTTAAGAAAACACTCATACAGTGAAATGTCCATGCGGGTGCGGGTCTATAAACCGTAGAAAAAAAATTGTTCGGGTGGGTGGCGGGTGGATGATTTATGCGTACATGCGGATTCGGATGATGTCAGAGCCGATCCGCGCATCACTATTGTGCATAGTTTAATTGTATAGCAGGTGAGTTTGTACTGAAACTTTTGTATAGGGTTAAGTATGATTGGTTGTAAATCTTTCATTGCTAGAGTGACATGATGAGATTTTTTACACTTGGCTTTGTAATAAAACCTGGAATAAATCTGGAATTAATATGATGGGGTTTAATTGCAACAACACTTGATCAGTCTAAACAGGAAAGAACCTAAACGACAAGAATATGTGGGAAGAAAATGTCATTGGCTGTCGAATACATTTAGAGTTAGCAACTTGTATAAGCTGCAGATTTTGATTATATTAGTGATTTATTACATTTGTGGGAAGTCATTACAATTTTGAAAGCTGAAGATTTTCACCTTCCCGCAAACGTAACAAATGCAGGAAATGACGTATTACGTTTGTGGTAGGCAACTGCTATTACGTTTGTGGGAAACTTATTACGTTGGTGGTTTTATTACATTAAAAGCTGCAGATTTGTATTACGTTTGTGGTTTATTGTTACGTTTGCGGGTCTAACAGACGCCCTTCACTGCTTATTTCCTTGTGTAATTATCTAAGATATACAACTTAACATAGCCTATGTCTCTAACACAGTTACTGTTAATTTAATGTTAAGCTTCTAAACACGGTGTTGCACCAGGAATCATGGGAAAACAGCCCAAAAGTAAAATGACTAAAACGAACAAAAATGACTAAGACAGCATAGATAGCAACATGAATGAACACACTTACATCATTTTGCCATAGAGCATAGGGTAGGATAGAAAAACGGCGGAGAAAAAGAAAAACTCATAGTCAGTTGTCTCCGCGGCAGCAGCCCCTGGCAGGGTAGTGGTGTTTGCTCATCGGTTTTCCAGCGGCCCACCAGCGGGTAAATAGCGGTTTAGACAGATGCCCTCTGATACGCCGACAGGCATCTGCTGGTGGCCCAATTGATCCACTACCCATAGTTATCCTATTAATGTTATAAATCCTACATTATAATATATTTAGGATTTCTACACAATTACTCAAAAATATTAGCAGCAAGTTAAATTTTTCAACTCTTACTGCATATATTTTGTCATTATTTAAATATAGCACAAAGCAAATTTTCGTACGGAATGATTTGTTTATTAATTTTCACAAAACCATTACAATGCAAATATGACATTTAAAATGTATACAACTTAAATATAAATACAATAAATAGTATAAATTATAAATTAGTATTACAGTAATATCAGTACTACTACACTCATACTAATAACAAATACTATCAATAATCGTAGTATACATTATAACATACAGTATATAGTATATATATTAAAGATAACAGATTGATGACAATATACACAGAGTGACGGACAGTGGCTTTATCAATGGCACAATTTATCAATCGTACAAAGCATAGTAGGGTGAGGAACTTACTGGTTCTGTGCTGCTTATGCAGTCTTTACATCAGAGGGCCTATGTAAACAATGCATGGATAAGCAGGGTAACTGTGTGTGTGCATGTCCAGTCAAGTCCAGTGAAGTCAAAGAAAATCTAAAAAAAAGGTTGTCAAGTGCTTAAGAGAAAAGGACATAGAAAGTAGAAAATGTATGTCACAGACTGCAAGAAATGGGAACAGAGTTTTGCATGAGTGTGTGTGGTATGTGTGTGTGTCGAGGGGATTCATTTCTGTGATGACCTCCTCACTGCCTGACCTTACTGTACTACATAGTACGTATTTCAAAAAACATTTCTTTGGCCTTTATTTTATTTGAATGCGTGTACCTTCATATCAATCGTTGTACTCATTTAAATGCAATAAATAAAAAGGCGATTTTACTGCCGTTTTGCTTTTGCATTTGAGTTGACACCACAGAAAAGGAAAGAGTGATATGCATTTTTCCTTTTTGCTTTTAGTTTGTCAGTGCAGAAAAGGAGTTAAGTGTTGCGGAGGCCTGGACAGGACCAATCTGACTTCCAGGCAGGACAGACCTCCATTTCAGAGTAAAAGCCTTACTTTTACCGGTCTTAACTTTCTAACTTGTCTGACCGTAGGTTTGAATAAACTACTTTATAATGTTTTTTAAGCTTCACAGTTTGATTTCTATCGTGAGTAGCCGTAGCTAATGTTAGCCTAGACAGGTAACAAGCTAGTGGTCGTTACATTATGCCCAGACGTCAAGCAGCAAGCCAAGCACAACAAACTGGAATAGGTTAGGATGAAGACAACAATGGATGAACCAACACTGAATAAATTACATTGAAGCTCCATGATCAGCGATGTCTTCATTTGTAGGACATTGAAGATTAATTCCATTGTATTGATGGCAAGGTCTGTAAAAATAATATTTTATCTTATTTTCACTTTTCTGGAGGATGACATTAACTTGAGTGGAAACCACAACCCAGCAAGTCAAGGTCAACAGGAGAAACCAGAACACCAAGCTGTTTAAACAGTAATGTATAGGACTAGACTAGATTTTGTTTTACTCTTGTTTATCTGTTACAGAATGTTATAATCTTTATTTGCAGAGATCTGCCAGTTAAAACACAAAGCCAGTGACTTGGCTTTGTGTGGTTGGACTGTCATTTTGTTATTTGTAAGAAATCTTTGTTACTTATAAGAAATCTAATCCCTGACATCCAAATATATCGCTAAAATGTTCATAGTCATAAATTATACAAATTAATAGGGTACATTTACTGAAGACTGTGTCCATGATACTGTGCAAGTTATTTTTTAAACTTGATTATATTCCTGAAACAATTTACAGTTTACTAGCACACAAGCTGACTGGACTTGTGAGTACAAATTTCTTATATTTAGGCCCACATGGCTCTACTGTTGACTTTAATTAGCATAAATAATATGGCCCTATTTAATATTATATTAATATTATTTATTCCACAACTTTATAGAAAGAATTGCTGACATTGCCTTGCCTGTATACTGGGTGCTGTATGGCCACTAGGGCACAGCAACAATCCAGTCTACTGGAAACAGGAATAAATAAATACAAATTCAAGTAGATTTCTACGGAGCCCCTCTGGTGACATCTCATGTTGATAAAATAATGCGTGGCCACGACTTATTAAGGCGTGGGAACGAGATCCTTATGTTTGGTACTGAGAAGTAGCCGCTGCGCTACAAGTCCGCATACAGCACTGTGCGCCCTTTCAGCACCATGGAGGCCTGGAGAGCGAGACACAGAAACTGGGGGCAAGAGCGGGGCACCGTGTAATCCAATAATAATACTAGTAAACTGTATTTCTGATAGAAAATATGTGCAAAGACCATTTTACTAATCAAAAGTCCTGTCTGGAATAACTTCACCTTCCTATTCCTGCTGCAATGGCTCCAACAAGTTCATCTTCCTCCTTATCCTATTTTCTCTAAGCAGGATTTTTATTCTAGCGCGAGTAAACAGGTTTACATAATGTCACCAAATTGTACAGTAATGTGGAAATAAGAATAACGCATATCGGATCACAAATTAGACCTAATCATGTGTGATCAATCAGTAAGCTATTATGGCTCACAATATACAGTATAGTGGTGCATAATGGCTGTGCATAATGATACAGTGGCTGCTGTGGCGCTGTTAGTAAGCAGACGAGTCTGATTTTTCTGTCCCATGATGATGCTTGTTGTTTATGTCCAAACCATTTTAAACGGGTGTGCATGCAATAAACATGGACATAAACACCAATCAGCATAACAGCATAACGAGAGGCTATAGGAAATATGAGATGAGTGTGAGCGCAAAGGCGCATTCCAGGAATTCCATGCAGTATATTTCACGATGATTGAACAATCCTGCCATGTTTATGAAATACCTTATAGTTTGTTACTGTTAATCATTTAATTGCACAGTTCTTTTTGCCGTTTTGCTACTCAAGCACTTTGGGCGATGTGCCTGTAGTATTTAATATACCTAATAGTGTAATGACTACGCCTTTGTTTCCTCTGTATATATTGTTTTTTATTGTGTTGTTTTATTCCAAAGATGAGGTTTTGAAGTATGGCGTTTTCAGGCTACATTAGTTATTAGATTTCTTGTGGATGCAGGCTTCAGCTGTAATGCTGATGGTCTGTTGGCGTCTGGACTCACAGCTATAGTCCAGACAATAGCTGTGACTGATCTCATCTCTCCATGGTCACCTTCTGAAAAATGGTGTCTTTTCTATATTCCTTTTGTTTCAATTATGAATATGCATCATGGACTGATGAGCAGTCCTAAACATCCCTATGCTATTTTTCTGTCTATTTTAATATAATGTGGACCAATTGGCTGAATTACCATACAAAATCGCGTGATCTGTGTGTGTGTGTTTAAAATTAAAGAAATGATGTATTAATTAGCCTACTATGGCCTTAGATAAAAAACAAACAGTGCACATTATAGCTTACAGTCATGAAGAACACTCATATTAACACTAGTAGTTGGTGACCAACCAACATCTGTTACTGACAAACACTTTTACTCTAAAATGGAGCTCTGTCCTGTCCGGAAGTCACAGCTGTCCTGTTCACTCCTCCGCAACACTTAACTCCTTTTCTGCATTGACAAGCTAAAAGCAAAAAGGAAAAATGCACATCGCTCTATTCTTTTCCGTGGTGTCAACTCAAATGCAAAAAGCAAAAAGCAAAAAGCAGTAAAATCGCTTTTTTATTTATTGCACTTAAATGAGTAAAACGATTGATACGAAGGTACACACATTTATTTGGGATTTTAGCTCTATGCAAAGTATTCTACATTAACAATGTGAAAGATATATAAAAAAGATGTATGTGAAAATATGAAATTAAAATAACAGAAATCTAGTTTGCAATAGTTGCCCCCTTTGCTTGATATATTAAATTGCCACATCTGCAAAAATACATCTTATTTCAAATGCTATTCAGATGTTGACTCAATTTAGAGATACTGTATAATATGGTCCTTTCAGATATGTTTTGATTCTGTCTTTACTGATAATGATGACATCCTTTCTGTAAATGATTTCAATAAATTGGATTTAGGGTGTAGGGTGGAGTTTCCATCAATAATATGGAATATGTGAATTACTTGTGGATTGCATGTGGATCTGAACCTTGAGGTGTCACAGAAAGTATAAATCCTCCTAGGATTATATGCATGAAAGATCCAATTTCAGTAAATGTTTCATGTCCAATTTCTGCACTGCCACAAATAGTAATAGAAGGGGAGGATTTATATTTTCTTTGAAACATCGAGGACTGGACTTGAATGCCACCCATAAGTGAAGCACCCACGTGCTTGAATATTGTGATGGAGAGTCTGCCCTACACTCTAAAATCACATTAAGACCCATTAAGATGTTGTGTACAGCCCTAGTCTTGGCAGCTTTAGCAAGAAAGACAGAATCAAAACTAATTAAAATGCAAAATATTGATCAATACCCTTAAATAAAGAGCCCTAAAGTTGATGTCTTACAAACATCATATGAAATGTTGAACAAATTTTCAGAGGTGCAACATTGTAGGCTATATGAATGGAATGAGTAATTAAGCAAACCAGAATTGTATGTTATTTGAATTTATAATACAGATAACTTCCTTTTCACACTGAGAGTAGAATACTTATACAGTACAATATTTTACATATCATTGCAATGGGATGAAAACCTTATACCTCCAATTGAGGTGATTTTTGTGTTTTAACGTCAATTGAAGGGTCACATGCTCCTCTATGGGTTGAGAGAATTCTAGAATTCCTGGTCTTATGAAACCCTTTCAAAACCCACTGGATAAACTCTAAAATGGTGGTCAACAAGGCTGTTTTTCTTAGTTCCTGTATTTTGACATTTTGGAGATACAAGGTTTGGTTTTCAACCAACAACAGTGACATAAAAAGACAGAAAAAAACCCTAAATAAATTCATTCTGAAAAAACAAATATATATATTTATTTTATCAGCTACCTGTACAGTCTATTCTTCAATTCTTCTCTCTGCTCGATTTAGTTGCTGTCTCCTCCCCCCTCTGTCAGAGGCCCCCTTCAGGAATCTTGTGACTTCTTTCTGAAGGCCTTCTTCAGCCATGTCCCTGGTAGCAGGATTCTTCCTCACAGCTCCTGAAATCACAATAAACAAACTTCACCTGAATACAAATTCCATACCAGAGAGAGAGAGAGAGAGAGAGAGAGAGAGAGAGAGACAGAGAGAGAGAGAATAACTTCACAACGGCAACACAAATGTAGTGATTCAAAAAGTTAAAGATCAGCTAAATCTGAAGAGAAGAGATTCTACAACTGTCATGTATTTTATTTAACCTTCATTTAACCTGATAAGTCTCATTGAGATTAAAACTCTCTTTTGCAAGAAAGGCCAACATCTTAAAAATATAGCCGCATGCGGCAATGAATGGGGTCCAAGCACAATATGCTAATTTGTCCAAAGATGAGAAACATAAGACATTAAGATTAGTTGACCATACTATTAATGATATTACTGTGAGCTTGCAGAGAATAGGGGCGTCATGTGACAAGTGACTCCAGACTTCACAGGTCTCATATCCTTGGCAATAAGGCTGACTTGGACACAGTGACTTTCTTTTTATGGGAATATAGGCACAATGACATAGAACTCATTTGGATGTAAAATCTGAAACAGTGTGTGCTCACACAAAGTCACTCTCTGTCATTTGAACACCTCAAGGTACACTGACAACCCTTGCCTCCGACGGCAGTTGACATATACACTGAGCCAGTGACACCACTGTTGGGTTGACTTTACAAGTGCTTGGCTTTAAAGCTGATACATTTTAGAGATCTTTGTTCTTAATGTCCAAGAATATCTTTTGCTACTGTTACATGGAATCTGTCTTAAGAAAGGATAAAACAAAATACACCTAGTATCCTCATCCCACTGCCCTGATACCCACCCAAGAATAAGGCCCTGGCCTCACCCTACAAAATATAGACAAGTAAATGCTTAAGTGCTTCCTGTTTGCAGATGACCTGGTGGTGCTGTCGGACTGCAGAATGCCTGCAGCAGCAACTGGGTCATCTGCAACAGGTCTGTCAGACCCTGACAGTGAAAACGTAGAAGACAAAAACCACAACAGTCCAGAAAAGCTCCAGATGTTAGGGAAATCAATTCAGATTTACACTAAGCTCCAATAAAATCAAATATTTACATTCATATACATAATAGGGATTAAAAGCTCTACAGCTCTACAGGGAATTGCAAACTGACATCCCAATTTGTAACTGGCTGAAAATATTCAAATCCATAATTTAACCACCCTATTCTAATGAATGGCTAATGTACCGGGTTTGTAGTGGCTTCTTTTTATAGTCTGGTAAGGCCATATTATATGACTTACAGGTCTGAGAGTTAGCACTGTTGCCTCACAGCAAGAAGGTCCTGGGTTCGAACCCTGATCCGTCCAAGGTCCTTTCTGTGTGGAGTTTGCATGTTCTCCCCGTGTTTGTGTGGGTTTCCGCCGGGTGCTCCGGTTTCCTCCCACCATCAAAGACATGTACTGTATGTTAGGGTTAATACTCCTGTCAGTGCCCCTTACCAAGGCACTGGCAAAAGAACTGGAGTTGGTCCCCGGGCGCTGTACTGCGGCTGCCCACTGCTCCTAGTGTTGTGTATAGGATGGGTCAAATGCAGAGGACAAATTTCCCCATGGGGATAATAAAGTATACAAATACAAATACAAATACAAATTCACTGAAGTCCTACTGGAGACCTTAACTTGAGTGATGGATATCCTCACAAGTCATGCAGCCCTCTCTGATGCGCCTGTCAAACTCAACTATAAGATGTTGTATAGATGCAATAATGTTGTGGTCAATGGCATCACAGCCATGATGATCAATGGCACGGTGGTCAGGTGAATTGAAGACTCTAAATTGCCCATAGGTATTTCTGTGTAGTATGTATATGATGTATTTTTAGTATGCAAATATGATGCAGTATGGTATATGACATGTATATGATGGTACGTTAAGCCCTTTTGAGACTTGCTTGTGAAAAAGGGCTAAATAAATGTGACTAGACTAGACTAGCTCATGCCTACGGCTTGTGGCTGTGAGCAAATCACAGTTGTGATGTTACATGTTCAGTTGCTTAAATACATACCTCCAGACTGATGAACAGCAGCACAGGTGGTGATTTGGCTGGAAGGGCAGTAGGTCAGGCTTTAAATTCCAGGTTGTTCAACTGCAGACAACATGGGAGGATGCAGTGAGGGGAGGATTCTTGATTCTACAGCCAATACATAGGATGAAAGAATAAAAAACATAATTTGAAGTTTGAAAAACAAAGTGAATGGCAGTATAGGAGGCTTATGCATGTAGCCTCACTTGGTGCGCACTCCATTAATGACATGATGGCAAATGATGAGTTGAATAAGTATGTTAAGTACGGCAGGGCAAAATAACTGGAAGACAGAGCAGCTGGTTCCACAGTGGATACAAGCGTATAAAAATGTCTGGCACCTTTCATTTTTATATTGAATATATAAAATTAATTCTGATTCAAATAAATATACTCACCTTTTGACACCTTTTTGAAATCTGGATGGAGTGAGTAGTTCATGATTAGATGTCCGGAGTCTCACAGTTTATGGCAGCTTTCTTAACCCTTTCAGTGGTTTTATATGGTGGCCAATAACAGGTCTTACTGGTGCACCACGTCTGAGGAACGACAACTAAAAAGTTGTCGCACAACTAAAAGTTAACCTGACCACTGTTCAATTAAGTAAAAATCTGAGCAACTTAGACTGTTTACATATCATAATTGACACCTACCTCACTGAATTCTCCAGAACAAGTCCAGAAAAATAACACACTTGACATCCAGTATAGATATTTGACATTTGCTTATGTACATCCCTCTCTCAGGTGGGTATAATAGGTGGGTAGAGGAGTGCATCTGCACTTACATTGTAATTTACTTCAACCAGCTGTTCAGTTAATGACCAAAACTATCAAATAGCTCTACAGCTTCTGAAACTGCTATTAATGCCAAAGGTTTGCAATGCATTCACTTCTCTATATTTATACAGGTAGCAGCCTATTCTGATACATTTTCTCCAACAGAGAATGGGTTACCCTAGTCCTAACCACATTTATACAGGTAGAAACACAAACCGATGGATGTTTCTGACCCGACAGGCTGAGCTACAGAATTCTCCAGACAACTAACGTTAACTGTCTAGCAGTCATGTCAAGTCTAAATCGAGGTGTTGCGCATCTTCTAGGAAAACTGACTGAGAACCCAATCATTTCTTATGCGGTGTGGATGTTACGTCGGCCCAGCTAGCTAACGCTAATTAACCAAGGTTAAAATGTTAACTACCGTCCGTATTAGCTGCTACCATAACTATGCCTTTGAACGCATGACCAAAAATTCACAGCTGACAAATATAATCAGCTCTGTACTGTTTCCATTTAAATTTATCATGCTCCGTTTGTCCTTTTTGAAGTTGAATGTCACTTCTACCTTACATTGTCATCCGTTTTCTTAACAGTCGCTCCCTGTAAATGGATGCCAGTGCACGCAGTCTAAAGTTGGGGACTGCCCATTATTGTTCCGACGGCCCATTATTCCGAAACCCCAATAGTCCGAAAAATGTCCACCCATTGGACCGAAAGCCCATTTGTCCGACAGCCCGTTATCCCGGAGGTGGTTGGGTTGAGGCATGGGGTCACTGAGGTTGGAGTTAGAGCAACCTTACGGTCAAGGCTGTCAGAAACCACGGTTGTGGATGGAGCCAGAGTTTTCGGACTACTGGGGTTTCGGAATAATGGGCCGTCGTAACAATGGCATGGCACTGTCTAGTTAGCGCTATCTTAATTCAACCGACGTAGGCTTAGATCTTAGTTAACCCTTCCCGTACCTGTACCTTCACTTGTGGACTAGGTTAACATATTCGAGACGCTGACTTTTCAGCCAATATCGCCACGCACTTGATCGTTTTTGTAACACTCGTCACATCGTGCTAGATATTCATTACTGTCAACTAATCCTCAACTAGCTCACATGAAGATGTGACCCAAGGTGTAAATTCATAACTAACGGTCTTTGTATGTATAATATCCACATGAAATTTGATATTTAGCTCCTCAAATATGTATGAATTTGCATGACTTGCCTTTTGGTAGGAAACGTGTCCAATTTAAAACATTAAAACAAGCGAAAACACTTACCAACTGTGATCCTGCTGCAACATTTTTAACGGTTGTTAAATATGCTGTTGGATTTAAAACTTGATGCGCGTGCGATCCGGCAGCATCAGCCAATCAGAGGCCACAGATACCCTTCTCTCTCTTCCCATCGGCTTGCAGACGACTCCCCGCCGAACGTCCGACAGAGGTTAAGCATTCAGCTTCTGCCGTGCAGAAGTGTGCTATCTGGGCTGCGCGGCAGGTGTGTGCGCGCACTTCAGCTGGAACGTTTGTGAACCATTGTGACGTCATACAAGAATCATGACGCGTTTTTCGGCTATACAGAGGCCTGTTAAAGCACATCAAGTGGTTTCATAGGCTTTTTTTTTTTCTCTAAGGGTGTCTCTGTGTAGACGCCGTTTCGATTGAGCTGTGAAATGAATAGTAGCTAAGTGATAGAGAGAGAATAGTGACTCAAATATCCTTTTGATTGCCAGCATCCAAATACTAGCTTGGTTTTCAGACCCCTGCCGTAAAGAACAGCTGACCAGCTAGAGCAGTTTAGACCAGCGTGACCAGCCCTCAGACTGGTCATAGCTGGTCAATCTCATCAATATGGCTGACAGGAGCCAAACAGGGCAGATGCCATACGGACTGACGAGTTTACTGGAGTGTCTCACCAGAGCCACAGTCCTAGATCAGCCAAGTGACATCTCTAACTTCTTAGCCTCATACTGCAATGAGTTGCTGAAGTTTAGAGATAGAATGAAACAGATCCAAAACATGTGACTTTTCTGTTCCAAGAGCAAAGAGAACTAGCCAGGTTTTCATCTGAGGCCAGTAACAAAACATTGGAATCACCTCCTTGTGAAAGCATGGTTGAGACATATAGAGTGTCTTCTGTGAGGAACCCCAGTCAAGAGGAGATTGTGGCTGTTACACCAGATAGACACATATCTCCAAGCCCCCAAGCTCATGTTGAGGAAAATTTCAGGCTGCCAAAAGAGGCACCGGAGAGACAACTATCTCCCACAGTCTCGGCGCAGACATCTCCTGAATCAAACAATGACAGTTCGCCATCCAGTCTGTCCAGCACGCCCTCTGGATGTGGCAGTGAAATGAAGGTGGTGTTATCTCCAACACCATCTCCACCAGCAGTTGTAAGTGACACAAGACTGGTATCACGTCCCGGTGAAAGGGTGGTAAAGACACGTAGAGTGTCTTCTGTGAGGATCCACAGTGGAGAGGAGATTGTGGCTGATACACCAGATAGACACATATCTCCAAGCCCATCTCCACCGGAATTTTTAGGTGAGTCCAGCCTGAGCAGTAATGCTTCTGATGCGGTCTCTCCTACTGCTTCACAAGCTGTCTCAGCTACATCATCAGGAGTTGATATTACAGGAGGAGCTCCATCTGGGATAGTGATTCAAAGGATTGTAAAGACACACAGAGTGTCTTCTTTAAGGATCCCCAGTCGAGAGGAGATTGTGAGTAGAAGAACAGATAGACACGCACCTCCAAGACCATCTCCATTTGACAATTCTTCACCATCCAGTCTGTCCAGGATGAAAAAAGAAGCTCTGTCTACAACAGAGACAGAAACAATGGAGGTATTTCGTGTAGTCTTCCGTGGTATTAAGGAAGAAAATGGGCAGACATCTTTGACACCAGAGAGACAACAAACTCCCAGTGTCTCTGTACAGACTAATGCTAATGCCTCACAAGCTGTCTCAGATAAATCATCAGGAGTTAACATTACAGTTAGAGCTCCATGTGAGGCAGAGACTGAAGAAGCTGTGCACATACTGCATTCAGCCTTGATGTCTCCAGGAGAGAGGTCCTCAGCAAGTACCCCTGCAAGACTGCGGCTCCCACCCCTAGTGCAGAGAGCATCTCCAACACCAGTGAGAACCACCCCTCGTAGAATGGAGAAGCTGGTACTTCCACCTATATTTCCTCCTTGCAATAACTAATTCAATCAGGAGAAAAACGAGGACGAGTGAATGAAGTAAAGATAATAGTTTATTATAACAGATGATATGGTGAGAATTAGGACTTAACAAGAGTCTTTGGCGCTTAGACTCTACAGGGAGATTTTGAAATCGAGGGGCACCAGCCCTGAGCAGCAGCAAGATAAATCCCCCCGTGGAGTCCAGACACTGGTGGTGGTGGCTGATGACTTCTGCTGAAACTGATAGCTGGTGAGGTTGATGAATCTGCGAAGACTGGGCGGAGACGGGGAGGAGGAGGGGTGCGCATAACAGCAGCATGGATGGACTACAGCGGAGAGAGAGACATATTTAAAAAGACAGCAGCAAAATGATAGGCTAACAATAGAGGTGTGTCGCTGTGCTATTGGATAGATGTGACCAGCTGATGTGAACAGCTGATATCTCAATTGACAGCCCGGGAAAAGACAGCAAGGAAATAATGAGTGAGCATGCGTGAGAGAAGTGAATGGCAGTATGGAATGAGAAGTGAAACTACAGCATAAGCATGCAAAATATAGTCTTCCTGACTGAACCTTCGCTAAAGCTCCATTTAACCAGGAAACCACTGATGAGATGGCCGTGGTTTTCCATAAATTCAATTCAATTCAATTCAATTTAATTGAATTAAATTCAATAAAAATATATAATAAAATTAATGAGGTGTTTTTGTTTCATTCATTCTGCAGTAAAACGTGAACCATTTTGGAATCTCAACTAATGCAGTGTAACTATATCTTAAAATTTAAGCCTCTAACAAGATCAAGACAAAACATGTTGAATTAATATTATATTATTATATTCTATTAAAAAAATAATTTTATTCTGAAATATACGCAAATAAAAACTGATAAAACTGTGGATTTAGGGGCGCCCTGGTGGCTCACCAAGTAGGGCGCGTACCATTTGGCTCAGGCCTTCCCGTAGCGACCCGGGTTCGGATCCGACCCGTGGTCCTTTGCTGCATGTCCTCCCCTCGCTCTCTCTCCCATACCTTCCTGTCTCTCTCTCACTATATCTCTCAAATAAAGCATAAAATGCCAAAAATAAAATCTAAAAAAAACAAAAAAAAACTGTGGATTTAGAGCAGGCCCTACTGCAGGCCTTGTCCAGTGTACTGTATTTTACATAATCATTCCAGTAATTAAAAAAACAACAATCTATAGCAGTTACTCATAGCATGCAAAAAGAATGTTTTCGGTGCTTGACTGTACTACAGATAATGCTTGCATAAAACGATGCACATGCATGTAGTGTGACAGCTAGATTTAAATTACAGCTATATAAACACTCCCCAGAATATACTACTTCACCTTTCGACGGTGCTGTCTAAGACAGCGGTGCTGAATGCACTGGACTGCTTTTTAAAATGTGAGATTTATACAACTGTTTTCACAGCACATCTTTACTGGTATTCTAGTCTTATACATTGCCAAAAATTGGCTTTCATCAGTGTAGGAACATTGCTGACATCCACAATGTCACTGTGAGCATTCATTATGGCAAGGTGAGCGAGTCTCTCTTGCGTCATGGTGTTGCGCAGCCAGGTCTTCAGCCTACACAGGGCTGAAAGAGCGTTCCGATGCCGAAGATGCCGTACAGTATAACAGCATTCCCTCTCGTGTGATATTGCTTCAGTATACGCCTAACACTGCATATGCACACTTCAATTAGTGTGTGCAATTTACTGACAGCATATATTTTTATTAATTAAATAGCCTATTTTGTATTTTATGAATGCATACGCTACAGCATATGTTGTGTTTATACTTTACTTTATTTAATTGGTTCAACAGTTTTATTTGCTAGGTTTCTTTTAAAGATTTTTTTTGTTGTTGACATTATTATGCTTTATTTGACTTGAGTTAGTGAGAGAGAGAGACAGGAAGGCATGGGAGAGAGAGAGAGGGGAGGACATGCAGCAAATGACCGCGGGCGAGATTCGAACCTGAGTCGTTGCGGGAAGGACTGACGGCCGAAATACATGGGACAAGGGACACGTGGGACACGTCTGCCGCAGAATGCCCGCAGCAGAGCGCGTCCATTATAATCAACTGAAGCTGCTACACGGACCACGGAAGCCGCGCGCACCCGCGCGGGCATCGCGCGGCTCATCCATGGATGTATTAAACTATGGATGAGGCATTCAAAGATGGCGGCCCATTCATTCCAATGAAAGTTGCTCACCCAGCGCATACGCCGAAAAAGTTCTCTTTCAACATTCGTTTCGGTATCTCACTATGGGACACGCCCCCCGCGCTGTCCCCCAGAAGCTATTTTACATTACGCCAGTCTTGACTGGCAGACAGACGTGACGTCGGCTTCCCAGAGGAGGGACTCCCTCCTGCTATAAAAGCCTGACGTCACGTACTCTCTTCAGTCTAAAACCTCTTCTCGCTCTCAGAAGCAACCTCTCAGACGGCGGGTGTAGCTAGGCTAGCAACACAGTTCATAGGGCGAGCTAACCACTCGGTCGCCGAACGCTACCTACTGCTGCTTAGCCTTCTGGGTCTAGTAGCTGGACTGTCTCCAAACAGTGGCTGCTGCAGCTAGTCACCATACTAGCTGCTTACCGCTTTCGGAGCTTAGTAGCTGGGCTGTCGCCAAACAGCAGCTGCTGCAGCTAGCCACCATACTAGCTGCTTACCGCTCTCGTATCTACGGAACCAACATGTCGGAGCCTGAACCTTTCCCCACCATGGACAAGGGCAAGCTACCGGCCAGGGCGTGCGTGTGCGGCAACAAGATTGCTGGGGCAGACACCCATTCTGTATGTTCCACGTGTCTAGGGCTGCAACATGCCCAGACCGCGCTAACATCCCCGGCCACTTGTGAGCACTGCGCACGTTTTTCATCCAAGACTCGTCGACGCAGGCTAGCGCACCAAGCTAGTTTGTCGGCGGCGGATCCTATGATGGGGGTAGCCAATCCCCCGCCACAGGAGTTAACGGAGAGCCCCCAGGGACACACCATCCCCACGGGAGCCAGCTGGGGTGAACAGCTTGACACTGTCTCCCCGCTGATCGACCCCGACGAGCACGAAGCCAGCCTGATGGCGGAGCACGGTGACATCGTGGGTGACGACTCCGACTCAGGGGACGAATCCATTAGCCTCGGCTCCGAAGACGAGGAGGATGGCATTGAACCCTTTACCATCCCACCGGCTGCAAAACCGGTGTCCGTGGGTGGTATGGGCAGCGGCATTGCGTGGCCTGAAGTCCTCACCGAGACCACCACGTCTCGTTACGAGGGCAAGAGGCTACCTAGAGCCAAATCCTCTGCCAGACAGCTGCTGCCGGTCTTTCCTGAGTGCCTGGAGGAGGCGACTCGGTCATGGAGCAATCCCCTCTCAGCCAAGAACCCCGTCCACTGGACTGGGTCGACATGGAAGAAAAAGGTTTCTCCCGCCTGCCTCCGGTCGAACCTCTGCTGGCATCTCACCTCCACCCCGCACAGAAGTCCGCCATGACTTTGGCGGGCCCCACCCTGCCTTCTAAAGCTGACTGTTTTCAGTCATCACTGAATGAGAAAGGCTACAAGGCGGTGGCTATGTCGGTGAAGGCACTGAACGCGTCGTCGCTGCTGCTAGCCTACCAGGCTGAATTAGAGGACGACATGACAACCTCACCCACCCCAGCCCTGTGGGAAGAACTGTGCGTGGTGACGGACCTCTGCCTGCGTCTTCACAGGTGCGCTGGCCAGGCCTCTGGAAGAGCCATGGCCCTGATGGTCGCTCAAGAGAGAGGCAGATGGCTAAACCTATCCAGTCTTTCTCAGAAGGAGAAGACTCAACTCCTCGACGTTCCCGTGGACCCAAAAGGCTTATTTGGCCCAGCGGTAGCCACCATGCAAAAACGCTGCGAGGAGAAGAAGAGAGAGGGTGAAGCACTTCAGCTGTGTCTTCCCAGGAAGGTGCCACCCCCTCCCCCCACTGCACCCAGGCAGACGTTTGCCCAGGCCGCGGCTCGACCACCTTACCGCATCCCCAAACGTCAGCCCCAACCCCAGGCGGGCGGCCGGGGTCAGGGCAAGCCGCCGGAGCTCAGAGGTGCGTGGGCTAAGAAGCCTTTCGCTGCCAGTGTGACGCCGGGAGGCCAAGCTGCCCCTCCGGTCACTCTGGGTGCCAAGAAGAAGAGACGCGCTACCTAGTGCGCTCTTGCCGGGGAGGGATGGCAGGCTCAGCCAGACGCCTGCCTCGTTCCCGCCCGGAGATGTTCTGTTCCTGAAGTTAAAAAGGGCTTGTTCCCAGCCCTGCAAGAGGCGTGCGGAGGCCATGTCGGCGCTCACAGTTCACGGCCACGCAAAAAGGAGGAAGGTCGGACATGCAGAGAGCTCTGTGGAGCCCCGGCGATGTCGCACAAGCACACACCAGTGCCCAAACACACACCAGTGTCCTTCCCCCCCAGTAAAATCATTAATAAATATGTTTTCTGGCGCGCATCCAGGCCCCGAGCCGAGGGCGCAGCCACGTTTGTTAATGAAAAAAATGAAAACAACAACATTAATAAGGAAACAGAATATGGCTGTGCAGCCTCACATAGCGCCACGAGAGGGCGCCATTCCCCCACTCGTGGTGCAGCGGGCCAGCCAGTATGCTGTGGCGGGCATTATGAGCGCTCTCGCTGCGCAGCCCACGTTGCCCGTTCAGCCCGGTACGGCGGCGAGACCACCTCTGGGTCCGCTGGCGGACCGAGCTCAACAGTGGCGTGCATGTGGGGCATCAGATTGGGTAATAAAGACTGTAACCAGGGGTTACAGGCTCCAATTTGCATCCACTCCTCCCCGATTCAACGGGATATTGCAATCGCGGACTCAGGGAGAAAAGGCTCATATTTTGCAGGAGGAAATCACCTCTCTGCGGAACAAGGGAGCTATTCGGATGGTACCGCCAGAGCAGAGCCAGTGCGGTTTCTATTCGAAGTATTTTCTAGTCCCAAAGAAGGGCGGGGGTCTGCGGCCGATATTAGATCTGCGTGTTCTGAACAAATACATGAGACGGTACAAGTTCAGAATGTTGACACACACAGCTCTGATACGCTTTGTGCGTCCAGGCGACTGGTTCACATCCATAGACCTAAGGGACGCTTATTTTCACATCCCTATTTATCCCCCCCACAGAAAATATCTCAGGTTTGCCTTCCAGGGCATAACATACGAGTATCTGGTGCTCCCGTTCGGCCTTTCATTAAGTCCACGGGTGTTCGTAAAATGCACGGAGGCTGCCATTGCACCTCTGAGGGAGGGGGGAATGCGCTTGGCAACATACATAGACGACTGGCTTCTGGCGGCGCAGTCGCCCCAGCAAATTCAGGCTCACACCAGACTGCTCACGTTGCATCTGGCAGCCCTGGGTTTCACTATAAACAGGGAAAAGAGTGTTTTGATCCCAACTCAAAACATCACATTCATAGGCCTGTCTCTAGATTCAGTCGCGTTCAAAGCGCGCCTGTCAGCGGAAAGGGTGAAAGTCTTTCAGGCTTGTCTGGCACTTTTTCGCAGGGGGGCGATGTTGAAGTTCAGAATGTGTCTCAGGCTGCTGGGGCTGATGGCTTCGGCACTGGTAATCATTCCACTCGGTCGCCTATACATGAGGCCGGTTCAGCGGTGGGTTGCGTCGCTCAAACTGAACCCGACGCACCACGGCCACCGCCAGGTTTTGGTTTCCATGGCGTGCGTCCTGGCGCTGCGCCCTTGGAGACGCACGGCTTTTCTGACTACAGGCGTTGCCATGGGAACGATCCTGGCAAGGAAAGTTATTACAACGGATGCCTCTCTAGCGGGCTGGGGAGCCACGCACGAGGGCAGGACGGTAAATGGCACATGGAGCTCGCAGATGCGGTTAGTTCACATAAACTGCCTAGAACTCCAGGCTGTCTTACTGGCGCTGAAACATTTTCTGCCCTTTCTGAGAGGGCAGCATGTTCTGGTCAGAACGGACAATACCACAGTAGTGGCATATATCAACAGACAGGGAGGGCTGCGTTCACGTCATCTGCACACATTGGCACACAGACTGACTCTGTGGAGCCGCTCTCACCTATTATCGCTGAGAGCCACGCACGTGCCGGGCATATTGAACTGGGGAGCAGATTTGCTGTCCAGAGGCAACCCTCGCTACAAGGATTGGAAACTCCACAGCGAGGTGGTGGCTCAAATATGGAAGGAGTACGGTCGGGCGGAGATAGACCTCTTTGCGTCAGAGGAGAACGCTCAGTGTCCTCTGTTTTATTCCCTGACCGGTCGGAGCGCTCCGATGGGATTGGATGCCTTGGCGCACGAGTGGCCGCGTGTCCTCCTGTACGCTTTTCCCCCGTTAGAGCTGATCACCCCTACTCTCGCCAGGGTGCGGGAGAGGGGCCTTACTCTGATTCTGATAGCTCCCCGCTGGCCGGGAAAACACTGGCTAGCGGAGATATTTCAGCTGCTGCACGGCCAGCCGTGGCCTCTGCCCCTCCGCAGGGATCTCCTGCCGCAGGCGCGCGGGGAGATCTTCCATCCTCATCCAGAGCGCATGGCTCTGTGGGCCTGGCCCGTGAAAGGTTAAACCTGACTACCGCCGGGCTTCCACGAAGTGTCATTGCGACTATTCAGAGCGCCAGGGCCTCCTCTACACGTTGTGCATATGATGGCAAATGGCGTGCGTTTGAGGATTGGTGCGTAAAAGCTGGGGCGGTGGCTTTCCTATACCTGTCATCCTGACATTTCTACAGGAGTTGCTGGATAAAGGCTTGGCATTCTCCACTGTCAAGGTGTACTTAGCCGCTATATCGGCGTGTCACATAGGTTTTGGGGACAAAACGGCAGGCCAGCATCCTCTCGTTTGCCAATTTATGAAGGGCGCGCGGCGCCTTCGGCCAGTATCAAGGGACTTAACTGCCCCGTGGTATGGCTGCGTCCTGGGCACTGTTTCAGGGTGTTTCTGTTGAAGACATATGTGCGGCTGCCAGCTGGGCAACGCCTCACACTTTCACCAGATTCTACAGATTGGATGTCACTGCTCCTACACTGTCTCATACAGTCTTGAGCGTGGGTTCAGTGTCAAATATGCCTGTTTAACTGGCTATGTGTTTATGACCAGTCTTCGAGGTAAGCTTGTCTGGCAATACGGGAGTCACTATATCCCATAGTGAGATACCGAAACGAATGTTGAAAGAGAACTTTAGGTTAAGAAATTAACCCCGGTTCTCTGAAACATGAGTGAGGTATCTCACCAGACCACCCTCCTTGCCTGGAGCGAGGAAGAGGTGTGCTTGCTTAGACTGAAGAGAGTACGTGACGTCAGGCTTTTATAGCAGGAGGGAGTCCCTCCTCTGGGAAGCCGACGTCACGTCTGTCTGCCAGTCAAGACTGGCGTAATGTAAAATAGCTTCTGGGGGACAGCGCGGGGGGCGTGTCCCATAGTGAGATACCTCACTCATGTTTCAGAGAACCGGGGTTAATTTCTTAACCTAAAGTTTCTACGACTCCTACTTCCGTGGCCGACAGCACCTGCGCAGTAGTGTTTTTCTTGGCCCCGCCTATCCCACGTGAACGAGTCAAGTGCCGTTCTCGTAGCGACCGTGACGACAGCGCGTTCATGTGCAGCTTTCTAGGTTCTAGCTTCTAGCTTCTGATTGACTGTTGCTGCTGCAGACTCGGCTCTTCGGGGAAACCATCCTCCAGGTATGACTATCATTTATTCAGTCACAGAACATTTGCTTTATTTGTATAAATCTTACATCCAATGTGAAGTGATTCAGTCTGGATAAAGTTGAGCTAACGTTGGTAATAACGGTTAGCATAACGAGACGAGTCAGCTAACACATCCATGGGTTAACGTCAAACAAGTTAACTTAACGTTAGTTAAAGAGAGAAATGTTCGTTAGATCATAGACTGAACTTTGCATTTGTGATTTATGCTCCACTCGTGTTGCTCCACTTGTTGTGTTGAACGTCGTCTTTCTCGTCTCGTCTCGTCTTTCTCGTCGTTTCTCACAGGGAGTCAAGTTCATGCCACACATCGCTAGCCAGGTCCATGTCAAGGGTTTACTCGCTTAACCAGGTGAGGAGATTTATTTTGAACTTAATTTAGAGCATTTTCGATGTGAGATGGTTCACATCGGTCATCGATTACTTGGTAGCTTTTTCACCTCTACTGGAGCCAGTGCTTCACAAATTAAGTAGTTTTCACCCTGTGCTGTAATCATCATGATGATGTATGCTAACTGTTTTCTGTCAGACACTGAGCCGCAGATACTTACTGCAGTTTCTTCTGTTACAGAAACTCCTGCTCTTCACGAACCACTGACACTTATCTGGAAAATGCTCCCAAAGAAATTAACTTATTTATGATGTCTACATGTATTTAACATGTAGAATGGAACGTATTTTGAAATAAATCTTTACTTTACATATAACAGTTTGTCTTGGATCATCTCTTGAATAAGTCTTAGTTGTCATCACTCTGTAGTCCATTGCCCTCAAATTACTTTTCCATCTCCATCTTACCTTGGTTATTACATTTTACCAGCATTATGTTTTTTCGAGTCACATCTATCAATATTATGTTACTAACAGTGTGAGTAATTTCTGACAATATTGACTAAAGCCACACATCTAGACCACATAGTGCAAGTTAACCAACATGCTGTTGCCTCAATGCATAGATAGTATTACTTGTAGCCATTATCATTCTGCTGCATGTATTGATTTAATCCATGGGACTGAACTACACTGGATCAAAGGTGGGTCACCTCACAACATTTAGTCATGACATAAATATTGGTACTCTTATCAAACACAGTCCTATATAAACAGTGTATGTTTGCATTATGCAACTTAGATGTAAGGTTTGCTAGTGAAAAAAAAATCTGTTAAATTATTATCATTGGGAATATTCTAGGTTTGTTGTGTCACACCAAGGTTTACTTGAGTTTGCAAGTGTTACACTATCTAGACTCTGTCATAGCAAAATTTCTATAAGCTTGATCTCCCTATGCAGTGGTTGGAAGAAGACTCAGTAACATTTACATAATAGACATTATCAGTAACTCAAGCAGGTTAACTCAAATTGGACATCTAAACATCTAAATATAAATTTACAGACAGTAAAAGAAATTAAAACAACTATCAAATCCCAAATATATTCATAACTTTAATAGGATAAAGAAAAGTACATAGGCATAGTCTGTAAACGGAGAATTTCGAGATGTAAATAAATATACAATAGTAAGTAGGTGCATAGAACTGCATATGCTGGTTAACTACGGCAATGTTATAACGTTATCTAGCTTGCAAGCGACCTATTTAATCGAGAGAAACAAAAACAAATTAGAAACCATCCGTTATTGTAAGTGTCGGCGGACGTGTAGGTTGAGTTTAATGTGATCTAGTTTGATCACATACAGCTAAAAGCCTCTGCTAACAACCAGCTAGCTGTATAGCTTGTCAACAGCGGAGTAGTTTAATACATCCATGAGTAGAAGTGGTGAATGCGCACGGAGCGTTCCCGTGGCCTAGAGGCGCGTTCACGGAGCTCCAGAAAATACAGCTTTATACGGCTCTTGGTGGCTTCCAAAGAAAAATGGACCCAATGATTTAAAAATTGACAATTCAAAGACTCCATTTTGACTATGTGTGATACCCAGAAAAAATTTCCCGGAGTTTTACAGGCGCTTCTTTCCCCATGTATCTCTATGGGAAAAAGAATCAAACAATCAGAAAATAACGTTTTAATTCTCTGATTCACCGCTTTCTTGCTATTTCTGCTCCCTCTTCATTCACTTTCTAGCTCGCTCGACCATCTCACTCTCTCTCTAGCTCGCTCGACCATCTCTCTCTCTCTCTCACACTCTCTCTCTCGGGCTATTAATTGAAGTTATATGTATGTTAAGTATGTTTTCAGCGCTGTGTTTTTGTGAGGAGGAACTGTGACTGTGTGAACTTTGTCGGGTGAACTGTTACCCGTGTATGGAAAGCCAAGCAGTTTGAAGGTGCGTGACACCCCCCGCTGCGGCCGAAGCTTCGAATATTCGCTGTTGATTACTACCGAAGCGCCGAAGCCCAAAAAATGGTATTCGGGACAGCCCTAAAAAATACATAATTGAAAGACTGTTTTACGGTCTTGTGTGGTGTTGTAGGTATCTTGTTAACAGTTTCAGAGGACTGTCTTTTACAATGGCCGTCTATGGGAAAAATGCTTTTTGGGCCGCAGGCCCATAAACACATAAACATGCAATTACACTCACATATACGCATACGTGAGATAAAAATCCCAATCATACTAATTGGGATTCATGTCGATAAATATGAGTGGACAGGAGGGTGAGCATGAGCAACCATTTTCCCCAGCCAACGTGTATGTGGGCCCCACATGGGTTATGCTTGGGCTACATGGGTACCTAGTGGGCATGGGCCCAAAATGGGCATCTTATCTGGGGCCCACTTGGGTCAACTAAGTAGGTCCCATATGGGCGAACCCAGGTGGGCTCCCTATGTGGGTCCTAGTTGGGTCACTAATGGGAAATGAGTGCATGGGCTCAGAATGGGCAACACAAATGGGGCCCATTTGGGTATCCCAAATGGGTTAGACAAGGGCAAACACAATAAATCCCATATAGGCTGACTATAGGCTGGCTGACTATAGGCTGGCTCCTAGGTAGTACACAATTAGGTAATCAGTATATGGCTTCAGAATGGGGAAATACATATGGGGCCCACTTGGCCAAGCCATATAGGTAAGACATGGGCAAACAGAAGCCAAACATAGGTGGGCTGTCTGTGTGGATCCATGGTTGGTCAGTAATGTGTAAGAGGATTATGTGGGCTCAGAGTGTGCAGTGGGTCTGGGATCCACGTGGGTCAACTGTACAGTATAGCAAACACAGGTCAAACCCAGGTGTAGTCGGCAAATGACCTGCATAGCACAGATGTCTTTTGGAGTCTGAAATTGGGCGAGAGACTGTTGTACATTCATTGCCATTAAATATCCCAAATGTCAACTTTTAGTGGTCTGATTTAAGCTATTGAGCTATTGTCCGACAAAACTAGCTCACTTATGGTATTACCTCCATCATGTTATTGCTCAATATTAATATGGTCAACAATAGAATATGGACGATATAACTTGCAAAACAACATTAGGGAAAATGAACAGAATTCAATATAGAGCAATTAGATTAGCTACAGGAGCTATGAAGACCCACATGTGCATCATAGTGGAAGCAGAGGAAGTCCCACTCAATTTAAGGTATGTCAGCGTTGTCAGCTTGGGTCAGATTACAAGGGAGTGTGGGATAGCCATCCAACAAAGTCAGTTACATGAGTGTTGGGACTACTCCATGAAGGCAAAAGGGTTTGGGTGGAACATAGACAGATCATCAGATCAGTTCAGGCTTGGAGTATAGTCCTGCAATAGCTATGAGGAATATTTCCCCCTGGATACTTCCAGCCCCCCAAGTAAACATAGTGATAGGAAAGAGTTTAATGATCAATAAAGCTTTGTGAGTTACAGCAAAACATTTACCAATATAGTTATATTAAAATGTATACAAATGGTTCAAAATATCCTGAAAATTGTCACTTTGGAATAGGAAGAATGGGTTACAGAATCAGTAGGCTATTCCATAGAGATGACTGGGATTATAATGGCTTTAAGATGGGTGGAAGAAATCAGACCCCTAGCAACAGTCATATACTGATTGGTAGTACTCCAGAGTTGTATATATGGTCAGTCGGTTATGGACAATTTAATTCTAGAGATGAGAACTTTAGAATATTGAGAGGTTAGGCATTTCATTTCAGATGATGAAATAGCCAAAGTGTCGATGAAGAAAGATGGAATGGAAATTTATATTTCTGTACGGAAAATCCAAAATAAAGTCAGAAATCATGCAAAGGTGGCAAAAATGGGAGACAGAAGGGAAAGCAAAACACTATGGGATACAGAAAAGGATATCAAATGATTTCCTCGTTATCAAGCCCTTGACAAGACTCCCTACCCCTGTGTTAGGTTATTGCAGGCGATGGATACTGTGCAGCATATCTGTATATTACTGATCAAATACGGGAGTACAGAATAATTAAGTGCAATTTCACTCATTTAGCATATTGTGTTTTGTGTTCAGTTTTATTTTTACAGTACAGACTTTTCTTTTCAGTGGCAGAGTGGACAGGGTGGAGTGTAGCCTACTTACACCCAGTGGCTACTTTATTAGGAACACTCGTGCACCTGAACACTAATGCAAATATCTCATCAATCATGTGGCAGCAAGTCAATATGCAGACACCGGTCTAGAGCCTCATAATGTTCAGATCAAACATCAGAATTGGGAAGAAATATGATCTGCTGGTGTCAGGGGGTGGTTTGAGTATTTTGGAAATGGCTGCTCTCCTGCCATTTTCACATCCAGTAAGCAGCAGTTCTGTGGGGCAGAAGCACGAGAGGTAAGACGAGAGTGGCCAGGCTGGTTCAAGCTAACAGGAAGGTGACAGCAACTCAAATAGCCACACAGTGGCGTGCACAAAAGCATCTCGGAACACAAAACGCATCAAATGTTGAGGATGATCGACTACAACAGCAGAATGTAATGCCACTGGAATAATTATAGACCTTTTAAATTGTAGACTTTTACAGTAATTGTATTTCCTTCCTCCTTAAAAGATTTAATATAGAAGAATTCATATAAATTAATTAATATTTAATAAAAAAAAAAAAAGTAATATTAATAAGAATAAGAAAATCTATTTCCTTTTTTTTTTAAGTCAGTCATTAATAAACATAACATAAAAAGGAAAGAGACAAGGAACTTTAAATTTAATGATCTTTTTTTTAAAACTTACTTACTAATACTTTGAGAAGATCGAATTGTAAACCTTTTTTCCCTGTCAATTTTCTGTTCATTATTTCTATTCCATTATTATTATTATTGTAGCCGTGGAATGTCAGGCTGACATGGTGTGAATTAGTCTCAAATAGCCTAAGCGCATTACAGTCTTTTAGACCCAGTTTGTCACAATTAAATCCGACAAATTCAAGGTGTTAGGCATTTGGACTGGATGTCTCAAGGTAATAAATACTGATGCGTTATGACGCACGGGGCGCATTGGAGACGCCGGTGCCAGGCGCGGCGTTCTGTACAGCCTCCTCTTCACCGCGGTCTCACACTGTCTGATCCCCTGAGTCAGAAAACAAGAATACAGAACTTGTCTATGCGTTTTTTATTCACATCGAATTTATGTGAAATGTTGAGTGCGTGGTTACGTTCACTCTTTCCAAAAACAAAAGGCACATTTACGATACCTGGATCAGGAAGATATAATGCGCCAACTGTCGGTAACTGTCTGTCGGTTCTGAAATAACAGCGCTATGTTTCTATAGGGTACATAAAATATGCACGTAGGCTATTGACCAATCAAGGGCGATGTGTGTGTGCGTCTGATAGGCCTATGTTGTGCGTCGGGTGAAGGCCTTTGCAGTTTATTTTCATGACTTTTTGCTGGGCTGTGCTTACTGTGTTGTTTTTCTTGGTTGTAGGTTGCGTATTTAGCAATAAGGCAATGTGTGATGATGGTTAACGGGACATGCACGTTGCGCATTTGGCACTGCGTAATGGTGAGAGGGACACGTACTGTAGTTTTTGGCATTTGGTACTGCGTAATGGTGAAAGCATATGGCAATTTGGCAACAACACGCATGTCAGGAACAAGTAAAGTGCAAATTTTCATAGATGATCCTATTTTTCTATTTTGCATGGTAACGCTGTGTGTGTTAGAGAGAGAGAGAGAGAGAGAGAGAGAGAGAGAGCGAGAGAGAGAGAGCGAGAGAACCGATTGATGCTGTGGGTCATTGTATGTGTGTGTGAGTTTAGCACATGCGCATGCGACATGACCACTTGGCGGTCTTTTTCTTCATTTTCTTCACCGACAGCGAGCAGCAAGCAAGCTTCTAGCGGTGAGTATCTGCCAATTTGAGTAAATATCATGTAAATGTCTTTTAATAAACCGTCCTACGCAATACTGAAGTATTGTTTTTTTGATAAAGAAGCTAAGACACTGTGGAATTAGGTAGCCAATTTGCTAACGTTAATTTGAACTCAGCTAACGTTAGCTAACGTATTGTTCTAGTGTTTAGCTAGCTAGTACAAATCAACCTAAGTTAGTTGACATACTATTACACTGGTCTTCATACAGCCCCTCCCGAAATCAAAGGCAGTTAAAGTTTAAACATAAAACGTTTGTGGATCTTGAATATTTCTTTATTTTTTGTTGTTCTCCCAATAATGTAAGCTTTTTACAGTGACGTTCAGCAGCCGCCATGATTTTTTCTTTTTAGCCGCGCCCGTTTATTTTTCTTTTCTTTTTATGTGCATTTCAGTCCGAGCTTTCTTAAGTCAGTCTTTTTGTCGTTTTGACGTTCCGATAAAATCAAACATGTTTAATATTACCGGAAGTTTTTGGCTCTGTAAAACTATAAATGTCCCCACGTTTTTGCGGACACGTAGGGAATTGTTGTCATATTTCTTAACGGGAGTTTGGTAACAGTTTCCCCAGAGAGCGCGACAGATGCTGACAGGTCACAGTGATGTATTAAACTGCAGTAAATATATTCACCGATAATTCTACTGTGTTCATGTCATGTTTGTGTTTTTTATGTAATCTGAGTCGGACTGGAGTCACTGAGTGTTTGTGTTGCTTCAGAATCCTGTCAGAGAGCGGTTGTTTCCTGCTCGTTATGTTCGGAGCGACTCAAGAGCTCCTCAGTTCTTCCAGTGTCGAGGACCCAGACCAGGACCAGGACCACAGCTGGACTGCCAGCCGCTGACCGCCTCCCAGTCCCTCACACTCTACCAGGTAACAACACACCTGAGTTGTAGTTAAAATGCTTTAACGATTCATTATTTACTGTATAAGAGAGTGTGGCTGAATCCAAATGTCTGGACTTTGCGGGCTCATTCCCGGGAAGTCTGCGAGTGTCGCGACTTCGCAGACTTGACGTGATGATGGTGAACACGTCACGGTACGTACGACTGAAGTCCGCGATGGTTCAGTCTAGAGGGTGGACATTTGGATTCAGCCTCTGTTAAAGTTTCCTCTGAACAGCAGGCTCATGCTGTGTTGTGTGGTCAGCAGCAGAATTATTATAGTTTTCTATTTTTCATTAGTTTTTATTTTTATTTCAGTTAACTAAAATGTTTTTTCACACCTAATTTTAGTTTTTAGTTTAGTTTTAGTTAACTTAACTATAATAGACTGTAGTCAGACTCTGCAGTGTGAGCTCAGCTCAGCTCAGAGGATCACAGCGGACAGACGCAGGTGTTCAGAGAGGCTCAGAGGTCCTTCAACAGGTAGGAACGTTTTAAAGGAACAGTCCCACATTTACTGAAACCCTCATGTTCTCTGTCTTCTCCAGAGTCACATGAGAAGATATCCGTTCCATCTCTAGTAACTTAGATTAACAAAGATTTCATAGTAAATGATTCATTTCTTAACTAATTAAAAACATAATTTATAGATGAATCAATAATGAAAATTAGAATTAGTTGTGATACATTAAGTCAATGATAGAATCAATGATAGCACTATATTTACTTTCAGCTTTAATGTGTCTCATCAGAGATGTTCAGACTCCTGTTTGTCTTGTTGATGTGTCTTCTGTCCGTTCTGCTCATTTATAAATCTGAACCGTCCTTTGTCCTCAGCGCCCCCCTGCCGCCCGCCAGTCTGTCCGTCAGCGACCAGGACTCTGGAGTCGACAAGGAACTGTCACCACGACCGTCCCAGAGTCCACACCTCCCCGCTCAGCAGGTCAGTCAAATTTAAGGCTTTTTTCAAGTACAGGACGCAGTGGTTCCCCTAGAATTTTTTTCAGGCCTGGTGGTACGCACCGAAAAAACCCTAAACTGACGAGGCACGCGGGATGGCATATTGGCGCGGTTGGCTTCGGTCAGATGGCGCAGCAGGTGGTCTGCAATTTATATTTGCGTTCAAATTTTTGTTCGATTGGTATATTCAAGACTTAAAACAAAGTGATCACAAGGAGAGGATGACTTAATAAGCCGCATTTATTGCATAAAAATAAGCTGTGTAACCTATGACCTTTGCAAAACATTAGCAGATCATGAACAGGGGCTGAGGTCGAATAGTCTTTTTTGTTTAGGAAGGTTCCTAACTGAGTGAAATTACCCGAAAGTATCTAAGTGGCAGCCATGATAAGAGCTGCTCGAATTCTCTAAATGCTAAAGATAGGTGCTTCAATGCTTCCTTACTTAGCTCCTTTAGTTAGTTAGTTAGTTAGTTAGTTTATTGTCCCCGGGGGGGGGGGGGAATTCTTTTTCACAAAACTGTACATCACAAGGAGAACCAACAATACACTTTACACACATCATCACATAAACAACATAAAAAGACAAGACTCATAGTTCCCTTAGCGCAGTGCTTAGTTCCCTTAAAGCACCTTGGGTTGCTTTTGGGTATGAAATGTGCTATATAAATAAATTTGCCTTGCCTTGCCTTGCCTTGCCTTGCCTTAGCGAGTCACCCTGTTAGAGCTGCTATGGCTGCAGGTATCAGGCTTTTGCCAAAACGAGCCCTTCTGCACCTCAGGGTCCTATACCTGCGCCCAGAGGGCAGTGCGGTGAAGTGGCGATTGAGTGGGTGTGTGATGTCCTGTACTATTGTATTTGCAATGCGTGTGATGGCCTTACAGTTGAGCTCTAAGAGGTTGGGTGTGGGGAGACCTATTATCTTAGCAGCAGTGTTGGTAATGCGTGTGAGCATAGGATACACTGGACCATCCTTTACGAAAGGAAAGGAGATAACGCCATCCCACAATCCCCCAGCTCCAGTCTGTCTGGACTGAAATGGCTAGTGAAACCCCCCTGACGTTCGCTATGACTGCCGGTTGGTCCAAAGTTACGGTAGAAAATGAAAATTTTGCCATGTGCTAATGTAGAGTTTTCCCCAGGATATTGAAATCAGATGGACCGTGACGCATCTTATGTCATTATTGTGCTTGCCGTAGGCAAAGCACAATACTATTGTTTCACATACTTATTCTTATTATTGTGCTTGCCATAGGCAAGGCACAATACTATTATCTCACATACTTATTATTATAGGTTTTCCAGAAACTTCTGCGCGCTACTCCTCCTACAGTTTTTACAGTACATAGACATATGAGACATCAAAATGTGCGGCTCATTTAGGGGAAGTGTGCTATTACTTTTCTAAGAGATTCATAATAAGGTTTTTGATATATTCATGATTAAATTCCATTTTAGACGCAATACACACACATTGAAAATGATGAGAACCAGAGAGACTCAATCATAGGATCACAGAGTTAAGTTTCGTTTTCCGCCATCTTGTTTGCCTTGAGATCGGGAGCCCGTTTCTCCAAGCAGGCTGACCTGCGTGTAAGCTGAAGCTAACTGAAGCTATCTGAAGTAGAATCTATACAATTATATCATATCACCAGTTATTTCGATGCAAGACAAGCATGGAGGAAGCATGGACACAGACGAAGCATGGAGGTTTCTGTTGCGCCGAGTGCACTGCCGACGCTTGCCGAAGTTTCCCGGTGGCGCGCTGGCGGCCAGTGGTGGTAGCTGGGCGCCGAATTGTTCCCGGTGGTCGGGCGGAGATTTCGGCGGGGGTTGCGACGCCGGCGAACGGCGCTTTTGGCACCGATGGGTACCAGAGCTAACAGGGCTAGCATCCGGAGCTAACTGAAGCTTACCCGGGGTACAGTGCAGTCCGTGGTCGCGGTGGCAGGACAGCGCCGGAGAGAGAAGCCGGCGAACGGGGGCACCAGAGCTAACAGGGCTAGCATCCGGAGCTAACTGAAGCTAACCAGGGGTATCAGTGCAGGGCAGCGCCGGAGAGAGAAGGCGGCGAACGGGGACTTGGATCCGGGGTTCGATGCGGAGACGAGGATAGTTGGAGGAGACGGGGCGAGCTGGAACGGATATAGTATGGATGTATGGACTTCTGTATATTAACAGAGGAGTTTTTATCAGCTGGCTTGGTGCATTTGGGACAGAAGAACCGCGGTAAGTCAAAACAAACACACACAATATACACATTTAACTTTATTGCCGTTATTGCCCCTGGTGTGTAGTCCTATTTTTTCCATGTAAAATTTTATTTAGGCTACAAGAGCTTACTAGGCTGTAAAAAGTGAAATGGTCGAGCTCATTCATGTCAGTGCTTTGACACAGCCAACAGATGGCGACAAAGACGATGAGTTCCCCACATAAGCGCTCTGTCAGTCTCGGCCGCCTGTGTTTGTGGTGCGTTTACTGTCCTTGGAAAGCTGGGAATCTCTCATTTTGTTCGAGACCAGACATATTGTTGTGGAGTGGTGTTGAGAAAAGTATCCCAGTGCTTTTGAACGCAACTGGCTCTTGTATTTAGTGAGTCTGGTCTTTGTCAAATTCGAAAGGTGGCAGTGTTACAATCATAGCGATATAACACTAGAGGGGACCTTCATTTGCATATCTGTATAGGCTACTGTGGATTTTAAGTTGATTGAAGTGTAGAGATGTTTGTTTTTACTGTAGTATCCTACTTGTTTACATGATGGCATCTATATAAATTATTTATTTATGGATTGTAATCTTAATTGTAGGCTAAGATGTCATGCCAATAAAGTAAAAAAATAAATAAATAAATAAAAATATGAGGGCCTATGTCCATTATTAGCTGCTTAAATTGGCTTAAAGCTGTCACACTAACCACTTAATGGCATTACATTTGCCTTTTATTGTATATTTTATCTGGGTGTATTGTTGGGTGTGTTTCAGTGTTGGTGATATTTAATTGCTGCCAACATCTGTCTATTGCTACAACAACAGATCATTGGGGGGGTTTTACATGACAAAATAAGCAGATTTTCATATATACTCTTAATATGGATTTACAGAGCAAAATGCTAACGATTGCAATGCTGCACCCTTAGCAAAACTAGTGAACGCCAAGTCTGAGGGCAGGGGCAAGGGCAGGGGCATGGCAAGGGCGGCAAGCACAATTAAATTTTCTTTAGGAAATTTAGCCTTTTCTAGTTTTTCCACTTCTTCCGGACAAAACTTCTGCGCGCTACTCCTCCTACAGTTTTTACAGTACATAGACATGTGAGACATCAAAACGTGCCGCTTATTGAGGGGAAGTGTGCTATTACTTTTCTAAGAGATTCGTCGTGGAGTTTTTGAGATATTCGCGATTAAGTGCGATTTTTTTGCCCCATTGACTTGAATGGGATTTTGCATAAAAGTAGCTGTAGCTCAGAAACCCTAAGAGCTAAAGTTCCCAAACTTGGTAGATAGGTTCACAGTGTCCCCTTCTACTCTGTTCTAAAAAATTACACTGATTGACCTGATGGTGGCGCTATAACAGCCCTCTTTACGTTTTGGTCCATAACTTTTGAACCGTAGCATGTAGACTCTTTTCCCTGGATTCCCTGGGTCCATACGCATCTAACCATATAGGCCACGCCCATTTCCGCCTAACTAGATTTTCCGCCATTTTGAATTTTGTCCAAAACAGTTTTTTCGCTACTGTTTGTACGAATTTTCTCCAATCTTCACCAAATTTGCCACACAGCATGCCTGGACTGTCCTGCACAAAAGTTATCGAGCCGTTTTTTGATATTCTGTACCGTTTTGATGTTATGGGCTTCCAAAGTTTGATGACATGTTGTGGGCGGGGCCTATGGTTTAAAAATTGGTATAACTCATGAACGCATTATGCTATCCCATCCAAATTTGGTACAGTTGTGCACATATCATGTCTCAGCCGACCTGTAAAATTTCGTGTCATTTCGCAAATAGGGGGCGCTACAGCGACCTATTAAGTTTTAAACGATCGTAACTCGGTGACCGTAAATGCTGGAAACAATTCTTTTTTCCCTTGGATTGTCTTTGTTCCCTAGTAACCTAGCAACCACAAGTGACACCCTAGCAACCACCTAGCAACACCCTAGCAACCACCTAGCAATCGCCTAGGAACGCCGTAGTGACCGCTGCGCACCAGACAGTGCAGGAATACACAGATGATTGACAGTCTTTACGGTGGTTGTATTCCATTGGACGTCCTTTTCCTGTCACAGCGCTCACAAATCTTGCTGCTGTTTGCACATTGCTGTACTTCACCCAGCAGATATCTCTCTCTGTGTATCTATCTATCTATCTATCTATCTATCTATCTATCTATCTATCTATCTATTTAGTTGGGCTTGCTTCAGCAACTGCCACTATTCCCACAATTTTCACAGCACATTTATTTTACATCTAACTGTTCATATACTTCTCTCTCTCACAATGTCAATATCTAAGTGGTAGCAGTTGTAGTTTTGAAACACACACACACACACACACACACACACACACACACACACACACACACACACACAACACAGGTGTAATTAACATTAAATGACTGATTCTACTTCCATTACAACTACTGCTGCTCCACCTGGTGGCCTATTCATGGCACTGTTGATTCTCCCTGTACTGTAGTATCGTGTTTATGGCACCAGGGGGCTCCCCAAAGGCACTTTCAGCACAGCTCCTCCTGGTGGCCTATTCATGAACCTGTTGATTCTCCCTGTACTGTGGGAGCCCTATTGAAATAGTACTGTTAACATCAAAGACTTGTATTCAGTCATTTCTGATAGTCACTGCCACCTAATTATTCTAAAGTTTTTCTAAAGTGATCCAGTCATTTGCTGTAGTCAAATATGACCATCTACAGTGTATTTCACTGTGTAACATACACACATCTCTACTACTACTACTAGTAGTACTAGGCCTACTACTACTGCTGCTAATACTGTTACTGCTACTACCTCTAATACTGCTAGTAGTAGTACTAGCAGTATTAGAAATAGTAGTATTAGAACTAGTAGTAGTAGTAGTCTACTACTACTACTACTACTTCAGTGTCCTTGGAAAGCTGGGAACCTCTAGTTTTGTTCGATAGCAGACATATTGTTGTGGAGTGTTGAGAAAAGTATCCCAATGCCTTTGAACACAACTGGCTGTTGTATTTAGTGAGTCTAGTCTTTGTCAAATTGGACAGGGGCCGGGACAGGGACATTGCAAGGGCGGCAAGCACAATTACATTTTCTTCAGAAAATTTAGCCTTTTCTAGTTCTTATTTTTCCACTTCTTCCGGACAGAACTTGTGCGCACTACTCCTCCCACAGTTTTTACAGTACATAACCCTGTGAACTCGCTTGACATTATTATGTATGAAACTGCCAATCATATGTAATTATTTATTAATCGAAGGTGCCGGAACACCGTTCCGGAGTGTTCCGGCCCACTTTAACCCCTGCATACACGTGTGTGTGTGTGTGTGTGTGTGTGTGTGTGTGTGTGTGTGTGTGTGTGTGTGTGTGTGTGTGTGTGTGTGTACTTGCAAGCTAACGTTAGCTACTGTAACGTTTGCTATTAGCCTACGAGCTAACCGTACGTTTCAGCTGAAGATTGCTAGCTTCAATCATATAAATCTGGCTGCAGTGCTCCCTCTCTTTCTCTCATACATACACGTGTGTGTGTGTGTGTGATACACGTGTGTGCGGGTGCGTGTGTATGTGTATGTAGGAGGGGGATTTACTTTGTAGAGGTGTTCACAAGTCAGTCCATGTTTACAATCTATTGGAAAACTCTGAAGAGTAGGGGTAACCCTTTTCAAAGTCTTCTAGTGTATGGTAGGCAGTCTTTGCAAAATCTTATCAGTCTGTGACTAAAAACTCAGTGACTTATGACACATTGTCTTTAGATGTGAGCTGGATGTGAGAGGGTGTCAGACTTTAGTCTTTTCAAAGTTTTTTTGTGTATGGTAGGCATTAATTGTTCCTGTAGTAAATGATAGATCTTGGGAGCGATGCCCCGACATGATAATGATCTAATCAGCAGTTCTTCAGTCGGGCTGCCCGTGGGGCAGGTAAGAGGGCTTCCTAACCATTTAGACAAGGCACTTTGCATTTGGACATATCTCCCAAATTGATTACGTGGTAATTTATATTTATCTACCATTTGGTTGAAGCTTAGGAAGTGCTTAGTGTGGTTATCAAATAAATGCAAAACGTAGGTAATTTCAGCTTTTCGCCATAGTGTCCAATTAACTGTTTTGTCTCCAATTAAAATTCACTTATTATTCCATAAAGGTGCTCGAGGGGATTTTAAAAAGTCCCAACGGCCAGCTATGCAGTTTGTGCCACACTGATTTAGTGTTAGTGATAATAGGATGATCCTTTTGTTGTAGCAACTTTGTGCCAAATAGCTCAGACCAGGGAGATAGCCCACCGTTAACTACAGTCTCTATCTGGAACCAGCTTGGATTATCTCTTGCCTCATTATCTGGCAACCATGTTCTCATATACTTTATATTGATAGCCCAATAGTTCCATTTAAAATTGGGAAGAGAAAATCCCCCTTTCTTCGTATGAGATTGTAATTTCGTCATTCCTAAATGGTGCTGTGAGTTGCCCCAAAGAAAATCTAAAATAAGAGTATCAAAATCTCTGAAGTAGGAGTCGGGAATATTCAGAGGAAGGTGGGATAGTATGTAATAAATCACAGGTGCAGTCATCATTTTAACGGAGTGAATTTTCCCCCAAAGCGAAAGGTGAATTTTGGTCCACCTACCAAATTCAGATTTCATTTTCTGTAGTAGTGGATTGATATTTTCTCGGACCATATCTTTGTAATCAGGAGTTATTTGAATGCCCAGGTATTTGATGCCTTTTGAAGACCAACAAAATTTCCACTGATGAAACAGGGTAGATGGGCAATAACCCGATATAGGCATAGCTTCTGATTTATCCCAGTTAATACGATATCCAGATAATAGTGTGAATTCCTCAATACAGTTTAACAAGGTGGGTATAGATTTTTCTGGTTGCGTTAGTAGTAGTAAAATATCATTCGCGTACAGTAAAAGTTTATGATGACTACTGCCCACTGTGATCCCATGAATATCTGTATTATTCCTCAGCCTCTGTGCTAAGGGCTCTAAGGCAAGTACAAACAAACCTGGACAGCCTTGTCTTGTGGATCTGTGCTACTGGAATAGATCAGATATAAGACCATTTGTTAAAACACAAGCGTAGGGGGTGTCATATAAGGTTTTAATCCATGTAATGAAGTTTTTCCCAAAGCCAAATCTTTTGAGTGTTTCAAAGAGGTAACTCCATTCAACACAATCAAAGGCTTTGGCGGCATCTAACGACAAAGCGATTGGATGGACAGAGTCGTGCGCAAGGTACTGTAAGCTGACTAGTCGTCTAATATTGTCAGAACTATAGCGTTTCGGGATAAAGCCTGTTTGGTCCATGTGGAATATGTTTCCAATAACTTTTGACAAACGGTTTGCAAAAACCTTTGCTAAGATCTTTTGATCGCAGTTAACTAAAGAAATAGGCCGATAGCCACTAGGATGTAAAGCATCTTTTCCTTTTTTGTGAATGAGAGATATAACTGCGGCGTGCATGGATTGTGGCAAGGTGCCAGCTGTAAATGCATCGTTATAAACCTCAAGCAACAAAGGACTTATAATATCTTCAAATGTTCTGTAAAAATCGGTAGGAAATCCATCTAGCCCGGGGGATTTGTTTAGTGGCATGCTTTTAATCACCTGAGAGATCTCCTCTATTTTTAATGGTGCCTCCAAGAAGTCTCTGTCACTGCTTAGAGGAGGTAGAGATATTTCCATCTGGCTGCCGTATACCAGCTATATGGTTACTGTTTTGTTGTTTCAAGCGGTAGGCCTGAAGCCGACCAGGCCTTTCACCCATTTCCCAGTATGTCTGATTGGTTCGAAATAAGGCATAGTCTGCTTTCTTATGATCTAATTTATTTAATTGATATTTAGTGGCAATTATCTTGTTCAGTGTGGGCTTGGTTTGAGACTATGAGACTATGAGGTTTCAAGTATTTGAAGTTCACTCTCCAATTCAGTGAATTTCTCATTAGCTGACTTCTTCTTAAAGGAAGCATAGGAAATGATTCTCCCTCTCCAATAGGCTTTCAGAGTATCCCACCAGATGGCAAGGGCACTGTCCTGCTTTCTATTAGTTTGCTCAAAAAGCAAAGTTTAATTTCTAATCATCTTGAGGAATATACTGTCTTTCAGTAAGAATACATTTAAACGCCACCTCCGGCTTTTAGGTGTCAGAATTGAGAATTTAGTTTTAACTGGAGCATGGTCTGAAATTAATATATTACCTATATTAGAGCTAACAGGACAGCCCACTAATGACTGAGAGATTAGAAAAGAATCGATTCTGGTGTAAACATTATGGGGGGAAGAAAAAAACGAGTAATCTCTTCTATCTGGATGCATCAATCTCCAGATGTCTTTTAGACCCAAATCAGAGGCTGTCTAATGGCAACAGCTGATCTACTCTCTGTATTACGTCTAGGTAGGGACCTATCAAGATCCTGATCTCGTATTTGTATACCACCTAATATTATCTGAATATTCCCTAGTTCCAAGAGAAGTTGTGATAGGTTATGAAAAAACTCTGGCCTATCTGAATTAGGCGCATATATATTACAGAGAAAAACTGGTGTGTCCAGTAATTGCCCATGTACTATTACATAGCGGCCTTCCGAGTCAGTTAACACTTCCATATCATTAAAATTAACTTCTATTCTTAAATTAACGTCTTATTGATCAAAATGGAGACCCCTCTACTTTTGCCCGTTCCTGGGCTTGAAAAAACCTTCCCCACCCAAGAGCACCTCAGCGTTAGGGATTCTTTCTTATTTAAATGTGTTTCCTGAACAAAGGCTATGTCGACTTTAGATGTCCTTAGATATGTAACTAAACTGCACTCCAACCTACCGTGGTTTGCCTGCACTCTTCTCCGCTCCCACATGTCTCAGTCCTCAAATACATAAAACATTAGCCTTTATAGACTTAGTGTTTCTTGAGTAAAGAAAACACTGTACTTATTCAAACAACCGGTTCTTTATTCAGCTCTTGTATTGCAAACAACCAGAGACTGTCTCCAAACAACTGCCTACTACTGCTGTGTTCTTCTACAGTTGAGTGAAGCAACTACCAACAATTCTGGCTCAATACTGCTGCCTACTGGAGGGTATACAAAACTGAATGCAAGACGAGGAAACAGAGCTTCTAGTAGCTTCTAGTCTAGCTTCTAGCTTCTAGTCTCCTCAGCAAACACTTCCATCTATAATCACAATGTTAACATCAGTGCTAAATTTGATAAACAGGTACACTGCATAGTTTTAACTAAGTTTGCAACCTAGGGCTAATTTGAAAACATTTTATTGAGCTATTTACGTCAGACGAAGTGAGACGAAATTGCCTCGTCACGGTTTACCTCAGCTCTGCGTGCGGCACTTAATTCAAGATGGAGGCGGGGTGGAGTTATGAGGTTTTGCCGACAGTTTGAGGATCTAATGGAGTTACGACATTTAGTCACAAGCTCTTTTTAATACTTTTCATTGGTTAAATATTTGTAAAACCCACAGACAGACATAAAGGGTGACCAATAGCATTGATTTATGAAAAAAATTTAATTACGAAAAATGGAGATACAAGGTTTCCGCCCGACAGTGACGATATACAACTTAACATAGCCTATGTCTCTAACACAGTTATTGTTAATTTAATGTTAAGCTTCTAAATACGGTGTTGCACCGGGAATCATGGGAAAATAGCCCAAAAGTAAAATGACTAAAACAAACAAAAATGACTAAGACTGCATAGATAGCAACATGAATGAACACACTTACATAATTTTGCCATAGAGCATGGGGTAGGATAGAAAAACGGCGGAGAAAAAGAAAAACTCATAGACAATTGTCTCCGCGGCAGCAGCCCCTGGCGGGGTAGTGGTGTTTTGCTCATCGGTTTTCCAGCGGCCCACCAGCGGGTAAATAGCGGTTTAGACAGATGCCCGCTGATGGCCCAATTGATCCACTACCCATAGTTATCCTATTAATGTTATAAATCCTACATTATAATATATTTAGGATTTCTACACAATTACTCAAAAATATTAGTTACATTTTTTCAACATTTTTCAACTCTTACTGCATATATTTTGTCATTATTTAAATATAGCACAAAGCAAATTTTCATATGGAATGATTTGTTTATTAATTTTCACAAAATCATTACAATGCAAGTATGACATTTAAAATGTATACAACTTAAATATAAATACAATAAATAGTATAAATTATAAATGAGTAATACAGTAATATAAGTACTACTACACTCATACTAATAACAAATACTATCAATAATCGTAGTATACATTATAACATATGTGACCAGTCAGATTGACCCCTCAAACCATTTTGAGTTTAATACACTGTTGGAAAGAGGAGAATTTAAGCTTTCTGGTGATATCAAAAATTATCTTTGTACTCCACAGATTGAGTGACATGCACTAGGGCTGCAACTAACGATTATTTTCATTGTCGATTAATCTGTCGATTATTTTCTCGATTAATCGATTAGTTGTTTGGTCTATAAAATGTCAGAAAATGGTGAAAAATGTGGATCAGTGTTTCCCAAAGCCCAAGATGACATCCTCAAATGTCTTGTTTTGTCCACAACCCAAAGATATTCAGTTTACTGTCATAGAGGAGTAAAGAAACCAGAAAATATTCACATTTAAGAAGCTGGAATCAGAGAATTTTGACTTATTTTTCTTAAAAAATTACTCAAACCGATTCATCGATTATCAAAATAGTTGGCGATTAATTTAATAGTTGACAACTAATCTCGATTAATCGATTAATCGTTGCAGCTCTAACATGCACCCCTTGATGTCTTGACTGTTTCCAAACTATGTTTTTGAGGAAAAGGGCCTCAAAGTTTAAAGTCAATTAAGTGGTAAAAAGTAGTCTGATATTATATCAGTCCATTGCGCGATATTTAATAATATCAATTAAATTCAATGTCTCTCTCTCTCGCTCTCTCTCTCACACACACACACACACACACACACACACACACACACACACACACACACACACACACCATAGTAAGGGGAGAAGTGTTGCCAAGTTCGTAGCGACAAAACCCTCCCAGTGCCAATTAAACCCAACCCATAAACAGTCCAATGATCAATGAAACTAGTCCAAAATAACAAACCAATAACAAAACTCCACAATACAACCCTGACAAACTTTATAAACAGCGTTTTAAGTCCTACAGCATTTATAACATTTCCAAGTACATTGAAAACCACGAACCTGGCAACATGAGGAATGCGAGCTTTGTCGACAAACTAAGTTAGTAGCTCTGCTTGTCACCCTACCTTTACGAGCTTCAAAACTATATTTACCGGTTGAATTTCACAATATTTTTTACCCCGAAACAGCCAAAAATCGATCTTTTCTCATAAAATCACGTTTATCCACAAATGCGCCGTTGCGACTTCCGACTGAAAATGATAGAACGCGTCACATATAGTATATGGTATATATATTAAAAGTATAAAGATAACAGATTGATGACAATATACACAGAGTGACTGACAGTGGCTTTATCAATGGCACAATTTATCAATCATACAAAGCATAATAGGGTGAGGAACTTACTGGTTCTGTGCTGCTTATGCAGTCTTTACATCAGAGGGCCTATGTAAACAATGCATGGATAAGCAGGGTAACTGTGTGTGTTAGGGATGTGCGCGATTAGTCGACTAGTCGTTTAAACGTTTCTACCCTCATTAATCGGCACCAGAAATACTAGTCGGTTAAACTAATTATTAATAATGTACGCCGCTTAAAGAGCAACTTGCAGGTTAAATATTTTACGAAATTTATACTTAACCTTGTCTGAAAATGACCATTTGAAAAGTTAATGCGGAATTTAATATGTTTTACAAGACATAAGGGCACAAATTCAGAGGAAAAAGTGGCCGTTTTGAGCAAAGCTCCTAAAAACGCCTTTTTTTTCTAACATCGCGTCATACTGCGTCACATAAGGGAGTCCGTCTCACAGACTCCCTCTACAGTACACTGTGCAGTAGTAGGCGGTAGTGAGTTTGAGCGGTTGTTAGTTTGTGAGTCGGCATTTTTTTCTAGTTTATCTTTGCAATTTACCATTTTTCATGATGGTGAATTACTGTGTTTGTGCAGGTTGCACAAATTCCAGCCTGTCAGGACATCGAGTCCACAATTTTCCTAACAGGAAAAGGGATGGTGCTAGTTTTCGTGCCTAGGTGTGTTTTGTGCAGGTGAAGAGGCGGGACTTCACTGCTGCATCTGCAACGAAAAACGCGGTCGTTTGTGGCGCTTATTTTAGACCGGAGGATTATCTTCCCGGTGATATGATGGAGTTCAGGATGGGATTTCGAAGCCAGGACCGGGTGAGACTGACAGCCGGTGCGGTTCCTTCAGTGCACAAAGCGGCGTCATCAGGTCCGCCGTCAGCAGCAGCTTCTGGTTCTGCCGGCGGGAGTAATGGTCACGGATCCGTCAGAGATTCAGCTCGACGAAAACGTGAACTGTGCACCGTAAGTCTTGTTTTCTAACCTAAAAATCCTATTATTGGGAATCATGAGAAAGTTTCAGAGCGACAGACACAGAGCGTCCCCGTAACCATAGCAACTCACTCACTCTCCTGCCTGGTGTGCACGGCGCGAGAGGAGAGTTGGCAGCCCTGTGAACTCGCTTGACATTATTATGTATGAAACTGCCAATCAGATTTATTTACTTATTAATGATGATTGATGATATGAAGCATAGCGTCCTGGCTGTGTTTACAAGACGCATGAACCATTACGCACAGGTGACAGGTATGTTACAGTCATTTTAAACGTCTTTTCAGCAGCTAAGATTGTCATTAAGCTGTAGGAGCTTACAAACACATTTTTTTTTTTTTAGATATTTTTATCACAAACTCTTCCCGCAGTGGCGGCTGCACTCTCCGTCATCTGGTTTAAAACACGTCGAATGACATCAACAATCCGTTATTTATGATAGCCTAATCAGTGCAATAACAAGTGAAAACACATCAATAATACTCTTACATATTTTACAAAAACGAACAGGACATTTTTAATAACTAAAAGCAGGAATTATAGCCTACATAAGCGATTTGATCAGAATATTTTCACGGATTCAGAGTAAAAAAAAACTATTGATCTACTAATTCATGTAGACTAATTGACAATTTAATGAAAAGGTTCTCTCATTTGAATTTAGAGTCTTCTACATTTTATTCTGGTGACAGCAGCAGCTTGATGCGTAGCCTATCTCCGTTATGTTATTGATTAGCCTGTTCATGATAATTTGGCAGCGCTCCAAAAGACACAATACGTTCAGTGCAGCATTTTTCAATATTACTGTGTCACCAAGTCAGTTCTCCTCAGCATTTTTGCCTTCAAGTCTCAAGTCAAGTCGAGTCTCACAGCATACAGACAGCTCTCGTTTTAGCTTGTTCATATTATTAATTACTATAACGGTTAATTTTCGGGACAACTGCTCGCAATTTGGGACTGTCCCGAATTTTTCAGGACGTCTGGTCACCCTATTGTGATGTGAACACAGCGTTAGATATCGTTAGCTAACGCTGGTCACTCACCAAGACACCTGCCCAGTTCTCTGCTGGTTCTCCTCACACCACAACTAAATATCTCTCCTCTGACCGTTATTTCTTCTGACCCTGGTCTGTTCCTGGTCTCTTGGACGCCTAGCAGGCTCATAATTATAAGGCTGTGGTCCATCATATGCGTATGCATATACATTTACAACCTCTTCAGTGTCAAAACTAGTGTTGAGATCCATTATTTTCTTATTAGTGTGCCTGCTTTGCAAGGCAAAGGAGCACACTTATATTATTGCTCATACTTATTATTATTAGTGTGCCTGCTTTGCAATGCAAAGGAGCACACTCTTATTATTGCTCATACTTATTATTATTTTTCTTTTTATTCTTCCTTGCAAAACTTTGGCGTGTAACTAGTCTCGGGGCATAGTTGCGACACCCCTCAAAATACATCAAAACGTGCGCCTTGAACGGGAATCAAGTGCTATGACTTTTCTTCGAGATTGTACGTAAAGTTTAGCACGAAGTGCGGCCCATTGAAATGAATGGAGAATCGGGAAAAAATCGCAGAAATTCATCAAACCGGCCCCTCTTTGGAGCCACGCCACTTGGTCATACTTTGTCGCAGAAACATGATTAAAAGTTTACACGGGTCACAAGACTTTGAACTCTGTTGGTCTAAAGTAACTTTTCAATAGCTACTACGGTTTTTACGCAATCGCAGTTTACGTTTTATAAGACTTTTGGACAGTTTCAGATTTTATAATGGGTGTGTATTGCGCGGAATGTTCAGACCTAGAGCACGCGATGTCGTCACACACTCTAGCTCCACGCCTTCAAGTTTGATCAGAAATCTTCCAAACATTATCATCTTAGTCCCACAGCTTCCACTCTACAAGCAAGATTTATACACCAAATTGTAGGCATTTTTGTCCTCTCTCACCCAATGTTACTTCCATTGAAATAGGACCCACGGTTTTTGAATAAATCGCCCAAAAGGGCAGGGAGTGCTGTCCGACACTCCCATCCGCTTCCATGTAATTTGACCGCTCAAACCCAGAGTGAGAAGAAGAAAAGGAGGTGATTTATATTTTATCACAGCTCCTTTTTTTAAAATCATACAGACACATGTCATACATCAGTGTCGCCAGTGACGTCTTGGGACGCTCAAAGTGAAAAAACATTTTTGATGCAAGCTTTACTTTTCGAGATACAGGGATTTGTTCGGGGACCAGTTTTGGCTTATTGTGAGTGCTAATGAAACATTAGTTCAAGGTTTCCTGCCACAGGGGGGCCTGTATCCATAGCAACTAGTGACTCAGTCTCTGGGCAGAAATTCTCACACCTGCCCATGATTGGCTAGGTCGACAGTTAATACTGTTTAATACTGTCATACTATTTGTGTTTGTGTGTGTGCGAGGGATGGAGATGCGCACCAAGCAGCAGGCACACTCAAAATTTCCTGAAATTTTCTAGTATTGTTTAATACTGTCATACTGTTTGTGTTTGTGTGTGTGCGAGGGATGGAGATGCGCACCAAGCAGCAGGCACACTCAAAATTTCCTGAAATTTTCTAGTATTGTTTAATACTGTCATACTGTTTGTGTTTGTGTGTGTGCGAGGGATGGAGATGCGCACCAAGCAGCAGGCACACTCAAAATTTCCTGAAATTTTCTAGTTGTTCTTATTGTTCAACTTGACCACTCTCCCTTTTTTTACGTCACTTCCGGTTTGCCTTTTTTAGATGCGGAAGTAAACTTCTTTCACAAAAACGACTCCAGAAGTCACTGTTGTGTATATATAAGTATATTTTTATGAAAATCTAGTTCCTACATCATTTTCCTACACATTGATTCACTGGGGTCTCCAACCTGCAAGTTGCTCTTTAACTGTTGCGTCTAAGATGTTACGCAGCCACCCGCCACTAGCCGGGGCTGCAGCCCCAGCAGGCGGTTATGCCCGGAAATTGGGACTGGACAGAGATGACATCTCCAGTGCGGTTTGGCAGTATTTTGATCTAGAAAAGGAAAATAAGGTTGTAAACCTGTATCCCACCTAATGAAGATCTACTTGTGTGGTGGTGCGGGAAGACGCGATGCTTTCCAAAACTATGCCGGTGTTCCGGCTTGCAAGTCGCTATCTCTGTGTGCCTGCAACATCTGTGCCAGCTGAGAGAGTTTTTTCAGCTGCTGGACTTATTGTTAATAGACTGAGGTCTCGCCTTTCACCCGAACATGTTGACATGTTTTCGCTGAACAAAAATGTTTCGTCAGTCGAGTAAGTAGAACCTACCATGTTGTGTGTGTGTGTGTGTGTGTGTGTGTGTGTGTGTGTGTGTGTGTGTGTGTGTGTACCTGCTGTTTGAAGCTGCCAACAGCACGCCGTTGTTGAATAGCCTAATAATCTGATGTCACGTCGATCAGTAGGCCTAATTGTTATTTTTTTGTAGGCCTATTATTGGTAGTTTTTCTGATGACAGATTATTATTTTTTAATATTTAGGGGTCCAAACACGTAGTGCGAGGAACCCTATTGTAATTGTTCCGATTATTAGGGATCCAAGCACGTAGTGCGGGGAACCCTATTGTAATTGTTCCGATTATTAGGGGTCCAAGCACGTAGTGCGAGGCCTCTGCTATCTTAACCAAAGTTGGTGCACTTGTGCAGGTATCAACTCTAAGGAAATGTGCAACATTTGGTGCCTACAACACACATTTACCCTAGTTATTATTATTTTTCTTCTTCTTCTTGTGCCCTAAAAGTATCTGAAATATGAGTCTCTGAAGGAGCTGTGATTGTTTTTTGTGATTATTCTACAACGTGGTTGCATTATCACTGCTGCACTGTTTGCCTGTTGCTAAATATCTTAACATTGTGATAACCTTCATAATAACAATGGCATTAATGCGTCTTTTCTGCGTCTTTCAGCCATTTTCTCCTCTCCTTAAGAAACTCCTAACTTCCTAAAAGTCCTCCTCTACTCTTAACAGTTTTCCACCTTAGGAGCTCTCTTAAGGGCTAAGATGCGTTGTGAAAAGCTTTTATCTTTACTAGGATTTGGTCTTACTTTTAAGGGGAAATTCTTAGAAAACGTCACCACTCTCAGAGTTTTCTTAGAATTTCACCACGAGGACCAACTCTTAGTACGAGGCGGCTCTGTAGATACGGCCCCAGGAGTTCACATTACAGGAGGAGCTCCATCTGAGACAGAGATTGAAGAAGCCATCCTTGCGCTGTTTTGCAGACGTGACGTCTCGGGGCGAGGAAAATGTCGGGCTGCCAAAAGAGACACCGGACAGACAACCGTGTCCCACGGTCTCGGCACAGACGCCTCCCGGATCAACCAATGAGAGTTCGCCATCCAGTCTGTGCAGCATCCCCTCTGCAATCTCCCAGTGAAGCAAAGGTGGTATTGTCTCAAACGCCAACTCCACCAGCATTTGTAAGGGAACCAAGCCTAACCGGGGTTTCCACTGAGGACAGTGACACAAACTTGATGTCACCTCCCTGTGTCTCTTCTGTCAGGATACCAGGAGATTGTGGCCGATGCACCAGATCGAGACATCCCTCCAAGCTCGCCTCCACCAGCAGTTTTAGGTGAGTCCAGCCTGAGCAGTGATGCTTCTGATGCTGTCTCTCCTACTGCTTCACAAGCTGTCTCAGCTAAATCATCAGGGGCCGTATCCACAAAGCCTCCTAGTACTAAGAGTTGGTCCTCGTGGTGAAATTCTAAGAAAACTCTTGAGAGTGATGACGTTTTCTAAGAATTTCCCCTTAAAAGTAAGACTAAATCCTAGTAAAGATAAAAGCTATTCACAAAGCATCTTAGCCCTTAAGAGAGCTCCTAAGGTGGAAAACTGTTAAGAGTAGAGAGGAGGACTTTTAGGAGCTTAGGAGTTTCTTAAGGAGAGGAGGAAATGGCTGAAAGACGCAGAAAAGACGCATCAATGCTATTATCATTATGAAAGTTATCACAATGTTAAGATATTTAGCAACAGGCAAACAGTGCAGCAGTGATAATGCAACCACGTTTTAGAATAATCACACAAACAATCACAGCTCCTTCACAGACCCAAAAGAGACAGCGGAAAGACAACCATGTCCCACGGTGCCGGCACAGACACCTCCCGAATCAACCAACGAGAGTTCGCCATCCAGTCTGTGCAGCCTCCCCTCTGCATCTCCCAGTGAAGCAAAGCTGGTATTATCTCTCAGACCATCTCCACCAGCAGTTGTAAGTGACACAAAAGTGCTATCACCTCCCGGTGAAAGGTGTTAAAGAGAGAGTGTCTTTTGTAAGGATCCCCAGTAGAGAGGAGATTGTGGCTAGAAGAACAGTTAGACACGCAACTCCAAGACCATCTCCACCTGAGAGTTCAACACCATCCACTCTGTCCAGCACACCTTGTGGATCTCCCAGTGACGCAAAGCTGGTATTATCTCAAACACCAACTCCACCAACATTTGTAAGGGAACCCAGCCTAACCGGGGTTTCCACTGAGGACAGTGACACAAAATCGATGTCACCTCCCTGTGTGTCTTCTGTAAGGATACCAGGAGATTGTGGCCGATACACCAGATGGACACGTATCTCCAAGCCCGTCTACACCAGCATTTTTAGGTGAGTCCAGCCCGAGCAGTACTGCTTCTTATTCTACAACGTGGTTGCATTATCACTGCTGCACTGTTTGCCTGTTGCTAAATATCTTAACATTGTGATAACCTTCATAATAACAATGGCATTAATGCGTCTTTTCTGCGTCTTTCAGCCATTTTCTCCTCTCCTTAAGAAACTCCTAACTTCCTAAAAGTCCTCCTCTCTACTCTTAACAGTTTTCCACCTTAGGAGCTCTCTTAAGGGCTAAGATGCGTTGTGAAAAGCTTTTATCTTTACTAGGATTTGGTCTTACTTTTAAGGGGAAATTCTTAGAAAACGTCACCACTCTCAGAGTTTTCTTAGAATTTCACCACGAGGACCAACTCTTAGTACGAGGCGGCTCTGTAGATACGGTCCCAGGAGTTCACATTACAGGAGGAGCTCCATCTGAGACAGAGATTGAAGAAGCCATCCTTGCGCTGTTTTGCAGACGTGACGTCTCGGGGCGAGGAAAATGTCGGGCTGCCAAAAGAGACACCGGACAGACAACCGTGTCCCACGGTCTCGGCACAGACGCCTCCCGGATCAACCAATGAGAGTTCGCCATCCAGTCTGTGCAGCATCCCCTCTGCAATCTCCCAGTGAAGCAAAGGTGGTATTGTCTCAAACGCCAACTCCACCAGCATTTGTAAGGGAACCAAGCCTAACCGGGGTTTCCACTGAGGACAGTGACACAAACTTGATGTCACCTCCCTGTGTCTCTTCTGTCAGGATACCAGGAGATTGTGGCCGATGCACCAGATCGAGACATCCCTCCAAGCTCGCCTCCACCAGCAGTTTTAGGTGAGTCCAGCCTGAGCAGTGATGCTTCTGATGCTGTCTCTCCTACTGCTTCACAAGCTGTCTCAGCTAAATCATCAGGGGCCGTATCCACAAAGCCTCCTAGTACTAAGAGTTGGTCCTCGTGGTGAAATTCTAAGAAAACTCTTGAGAGTGATGACGTTTTCTAAGAATTTCCCCTTAAAAGTAAGACTAAATCCTAGTAAAGATAAAAGCTATTCACAAAGCATCTTAGCCCTTAAGAGAGCTCCTAAGGTGGAAAACTGTTAAGAGTAGAGAGGAGGACTTTTAGGAGCTTAGGAGTTTCTTAAGGAGAGGAGGAAATGGCTGAAAGACGCAGAAAAGACGCATCAATGCTATTATCATTATGAAAGTTATCACAATGTTAAGATATTTAGCAACAGGCAAACAGTGCAGCAGTGATAATGCAACCACGTTTTAGAATAATCACACAAACAATCACAGCTCCTTCACAGACCCAAAAGAGACAGCGGAAAGACAACCATGTCCCACGGTGCCGGCACAGACACCTCCCGAATCAACCAACGAGAGTTCGCCATCCAGTCTGTGCAGCCTCCCCTCTGCATCTCCCAGTGAAGCAAAGCTGGTATTATCTCTCAGACCATCTCCACCAGCAGTTGTAAGTGACACAAAAGTGCTATCACCTCCCGGTGAAAGGTGTTAAAGAGAGAGTGTCTTTTGTAAGGATCCCCAGTAGAGAGGAGATTGTGGCTAGAAGAACAGTTAGACACGCAACTCCAAGACCATCTCCACCTGAGAGTTCAACACCATCCACTCTGTCCAGCACACCTTGTGGATCTCCCAGTGACGCAAAGCTGGTATTATCTCAAACACCAACTCCACCAACATTTGTAAGGGAACCCAGCCTAACCGGGGTTTCCACTGAGGACAGTGACACAAAATCGATGTCACCTCCCTGTGTGTCTTCTGTAAGGATACCAGGAGATTGTGGCCGATACACCAGATGGACACGTATCTCCAAGCCCGTCTACACCAGCATTTTTAGGTGAGTCCAGCCCGAGCAGTACTGCTTCTTATTCTACAACGTGGTTGCATTATCACTGCTGCACTGTTTGCCTGTTGCTAAATATCTTAACATTGTGATAACCTTCATAATAACAATGGCATTAATGCGTCTTTTCTGCGTCTTTCAGCCATTTTCTCCTCTCCTTAAGAAACTCCTAACTTCCTAAAAGTCCTCCTCTCTACTCTTAACAGTTTTCCACCTTAGGAGCTCTCTTAAGGGCTAAGATGCGTTGTGAAAAGCTTTTATCTTTACTAGGATTTGGTCTTACTTTTAAGGGGAAATTCTTAGAAAACGTCACCACTCTCAGAGTTTTCTTAGAATTTCACCACGAGGACCAACTCTTAGTACGAGGCGGCTCTGTAGATACGGCCCCAGGAGTTCACATTACAGGAGGAGCTCCATCTGAGACAGAGATTGAAGAAGCCATCCTTGCGCTGTTTTGTATGGAACACTTGAAGTGCCAGATCAATAAATAAATGAATAAAAGAATAAATAAATAAATGTGGAAATATAAAACTGAATAGAAAAAACAATTGGGAAAGACATACAGAAAAAGATTGATAAAACTGCTTTAATTGCTTTATTTTTTTCCACATTTATTTCTTTATTCATTTTTATATTTATTTTCACATTTATTTGTTCATTTATTTCCACATTTATTTTTTTATTCATTTTTATATTTATTTTCACATTTATTTGTTCATTTATATCTATATATATTTCTTTATTTATTTCCATATTTTTTTTTTTAATTTATCTATTTATTTATTTCCATATACATTTATTTATTTATTTCCATATATATTTTTACATTTATTTCTTCATTTATTTCCGTGTGTATTTCCCTATTGCCTTTGCCTTTTCCTTATGAGCCCAAACTGTCAATCAACTTGTTTTGGCCCGCCCACTAAGTCCGACTAATCACTCCCAGAAGTATTCGTTCCAACCTTTCAAGGCATTCAGAGAGTGACTCTAAACACTCCGGTACAGTAGGTGGCGGTATGCACCAACTCGAACAAGAAGAAGGAGAAGAAGATGATGATCCAGAGTACGTTTGTAGTTCAGAACTACAGACAGCACTTGTTAATGTGAGCTAATGCAGAAGTCAATTTCTCAAGTTTTAAGAGAAACAGGTTGGATGGCGTTGGCACTCCACCGTCAGCTCCAGCTCCAGCCGGTGTACCAAGGGACCCTGTGGATGGTAGGTGTAAATAATGTTTACTAAATATGGCTCGAAGTTAGCAATCTAATTAGCGAACTAGTGCTGGATTTACCTGAGTACGCTAGCGAGGCGCGTTAGAAGATTGGCAAAACAACATGACCGCCTCCGCCTCCTCTTGATTGTAATGTTAATCTAACTAGCCAACAACTTTTCCTTACCGACCGTCTCATTCAGTATAGTGATTTATCATAATGACGTTGCAAAAGTATAACTTTAGGCTACTTAACAATTCTGTGGTAAAATCAACAAGACTGAAAGACTGTAAAATCCCGCTGTTGGATGCCAGCAGCTGGAAGCCTATTGCTAGCCCCAAAGGGACGTTACAGGGCTCCAGAATAACTTTTTCCACTCTAAGTACTGGTGCTCCCTACTCTTCTTTAGGAGCACCACCACCACATTGCAGTCATATATGCAGCCTTTATAGTTAAAAATGGCACATTATGGCATTTTTCATTATTATTATGACATCAAACATTAATGTTGGGGCTCATTGAATTAAATACATACGCTACAATAGGTAATGGGTTTAAAACAGTGTTTCTACATGTTTAATAGACCCAGGCCAAAATTCAGGGGGAAAAAAAGCCTAAAATGACATACCCAAAATGAATCAGGAGTAGCTCCTCAACCATAAGGCCTATATGCATAGTTCTGGTCTCCTTTGATAGGTAAGAAGCTAAGGAATATGAGTCCATTGTAAGTAAACCTATATCTGTTACCATTCCAGAGTAAGTGGAGATGCAATAAAGGAAAAAAATAAGATTTTCATCCTCGCCTAGTATATAATCTAAAATTCAAAGGCAATATCACCATTATAACCAAGATCCCATGGATAATGATGCAACTGAATGTCTTCTCCTAGTCTTTGACTACAACTGTAACTGTAAATTTGATGGAAATACACTAAAATACAACATTTATGATACAATTTCTAAAAATATACTCAGGCAGTCTCCAGGTTTTGGTCAAGTTTACTGTTTATATGTTGACTGTTTACTGGGAGCTTTACTTAAAAACACTACTCATTTCCATATAGCCATGTTACAAATAACATACATCTCCCAAAAACATTGAAATAGTAATAAACACAATGATTATGGATCAATATTCATATATGTCTGAAGAGATCCATGCTATTCAGGCAGATTAATGGAGAATGCAAGGGTCCTCAGTGCTGTATGAGGTATCCCCAGTTTCGTCTAAGTCAGAGGAACAGAATGGTATAAGGCTCATTGGTGTCAGTGCTTCGATGCAGCCACCAGAGGGCGACGAAGAGCCACTGCACCCTCCATAGGGATTCAGTCTGGCTGGACTAAAATGGCTGGGGAATCACCCCTGACGTTTGTTTTAACTCCCGTTTGGTCCCAAGTTACGGCAGAAACGTAAGTAACTAAAATCTGCCATTTTTGGCAAAAATAACATAAGCCTTGGTGAAATATTTTGGCAAGAACATAGATTTTTGGCAGTATGACCGTAAAATGTGAAGTTTGACTGCTACTTTTCCCCGGAAATGGCGGCCTGTATCGTTCCATTTTCGAGGTGCGTTTACTGTCATTGGAAAGCTTGGAAGTTCTAGTTTCCAGCGATACCAAGCATGTTATTGTAGACTGAAGAGAAAATTATCCCCGATCTTTTGATCACAACTTGCTCTTATATTTACGAAGTTTATATTTGTACGACATTATTGTTAAAATACTTCGTAATCAGACAGAGTTTGGACAACATACAATTGGTGTACAGATTCTGAAAGCTCAAGACCCCATTTTTTCAAAACAGTATAACATTCATGTATTCTATAAATTGACTTCAACTTCCATCGCAACTTTTCCTCACTACGCCATTGAGGGGGGCGGTACCGGGACCTTCGGGTAGAACTGGTTAAAATCTTGTGCTTTTATTTTGAAGGCTAAACGCCCAAATCGGAAGTCTTGTTTTCTGGTAATTCGAGTAATTCTTGAGCCCTGTGCTAGACGGCTATGTGTCCCTTTGGGCTAGCCTATTGCCAGCATCCGACTGCAGAGCAAAACTACAGAACCTCTGTCACTTCAGTCCAACATAACATAACTTATGAAACACTCAGACTGGAATAATATTAAGTTTTATGAAATAGGATAACTACAGCTTTAGTAGTTTTTAATGCGGCATGTGCCACAAGGCTAGCAAGCTAACTTTTATTTTCTTATTCAGCAGAAGTGGCAAGACCCTTTGCACCATACAGGAATTCGCCAAGGCCACTGAGCTTACATCACAGGCCCATGCCTCGTCCAAGCACCTCTGGAGTCTCACGCCCTGTCGGAGCTACAAATGCAGTAACCTTCACACACATGTTCTGCTGTTTAAGCACTAAATCTACCACAATGGCACCTACTCGTTGTCAGAAAAGTGAACTGGCAAATGCTGGCTTCGGTGAAAAACGTATAACTTTTCGAGGTAAGCTTGGTTCCCAAGGCTAAGGTTATCAGATTCCATCAATGTGTATCACATTTTCTCTGGCCAAAGCCATTGCAGCATATGATCACATGCTTGTACTATAGTTTGTCCTATCAAAAAAGCGATATCCATCATCTAATCATTTGTGCTTTACAGTCTATTGTCATATATCAGATACAATTTTTTTTTATCTTAATCAAGATGTTAATGAAATGTTTATTGTATAATTTAAATCGAGTATTTGTTGCTATTGCTGTTCTTCTCAATAACGGTGTATTGTTTGTTGTAGGACAAGAGTCCAGCCCAGGCTATTTTAAGCAGTGCTTGATGGAAGCATACCCAAAATTGAGCGAAGCGGGGGGGTTTGAACTCATGAGAATCCATGGCACAACACGGAGCAGAGAACTGCTTCTCATTGCCTGCCCGAGTACAGGCTACAAGGTAAAGTTTGTAAAGTCTCCTGAGACACTGATTGGGCGTGCCACTATTTACATCCGACCCCTTCAAAGAAGCCTGAATATGGATAAGGTGAGTCAAGTGTGAAATGTGAGGTAAATTTCTATCATTTTTAACTTTTCTTGTGTTTCAAGATGTTACTCATAGTTTCTAAATGCCTATTTTGCAACAAAGATAAAGCCAATCATGCAAAACATTTGGGGAATAGGCTATTGTGTTAATCTGTGTATGTGACACTGGTATGTTGCCACTTTTTTACCCATTTCTCAATAAGATGCTATATAACCACATATGTATGCCGTTCCTTCTACTATTACATTAGCAGGACAGTGAATCCTCACAGACAATGGGCCCCCCATCGCATGCCTGTCTTGTGGGGGTGAATTCAAATTTTCTGAAATAAAGTCACACAGTGATACATGCAAGAGGTAAATCAGTTATTTTTGAGAAATTGTTTAAATGTAAACTTGTACTAAAATAACAGCTGTTTTACACACTGTATTGTGATGGTTGTGATAAGGATTGAATTAACTGGTACACTTAAAGGAACTCCTGTATTTTATTGTTCAAGTGTAAATGACATAAGTGTTGTGTTTTTAAAGTGTCTGTTCTTATTAACTGGACGCTGTAAGGTGTTACAGCAATACAAAAATATGTACAAAGTGTAAACAGTGGTAAGACTTGTGTTATACAGACCTCTCAGAGCACTGAAAAACCATTCATAGGCTTCAGATCAGCCATGTACTGTAAGGCCATGGCTTGAAACATTGTATCACTGTAAATAAATGTATTCTTAAACACTCTTGAAACAAGGCCAGAAACTCAAGCAGCTGAGGTGCTGACAGCGTCACCTTCAGTCGGTGAAGAGATGACAGCAGAATTGGCATCCACCTCAGGGCCATCAGTGCCTTTGACTCAGTGCATAGATTTGACAGATTCCACGGAGAGCTGTACACACATGGAGTCAGACACCAAGTGGAGCTCCACTTCAGAATGGACCTCAGGGAGTCCACTGAAGACAGGGAACAGAGCATCCTCACCTTCTATAAAAGGCCAAAGGTGGATTGGACTGCTCCCTTCAGATGCACACTTGAAGGTACAGTAATACAATGACACATTACCTATTGTAGTCAGGAAGTACATAATGTTCTCAGTAGAGCACAGACCTCCTCCATGTCTGACAACACCCCGCAAAGAAGTTGTGCACCTTTTGGTGATAAGCCACGCCCCCTTTTTGCCAGTCAGCATGAAAAGTTAATCAGTTCGTCCTTGGCCAATAACCAACCTTTAGACCAAGTTTTGTGCAAATCCGTGCCCAACTTTTTGAGATATCCTGCTAACAGGCGGACAACACACAAACAAACACACGGATGCGGGCGAAAACATTTCCTCCTTGGCGGAGGTAAACATGAGTTAATGTAAATTTTGGTGTGTTCCTACCATAGGTGATGCAGCTATTGGGGAAGGTGTGACCAGGCATTGCCTTTCTACTATAATGTCCAAATTGCAATTTGGATTTCAATGGAAAATTGGTTAGTATGACAATTTTGCGATATGATTTAAGATATCTTAATTCCAGCTATTAGCACTATTGATTATATTTAATAATCACAATCACTTCATACATCATTTAAGTCTATTTCTAAATCTTTCAGGACCAGGAAAGACCTTGTTATTCGAGGGTGAAAAGGATCATCTTGTGCCCTCGATGTCACAAATCATCCTAGATAGTGACCTTTTCTTGGTTGCTGGACGCATCATAGGCCATTCTTTCTCGCACAACGGTCCATGTCTGACTGGTCTGAGCCAAGCCATTGTCCATGTTTTGGGTGGTGGAATGCCTGAAATGGCCTGCATTGACATTGAAGACTGCTGTGACACAGATGTCAGGGAGACAGTCAGACTGGTACACATTTACCGTTACCTAAATTTGTACATCATTTTGTACTTGCATCAAATTTGTATTCCTCCGTCTATATTTGTTAGATTTTAACCTACTGTTTGACAGCGGGAAGGGTCCACAATACTGACGGCAGAGCAGAAGCGGCCCATCCAAGAGTTGGCATTGGGGTGGGATCTCCCAGGAGTGACCAACGAAAACAGGAGATGGCTAATGGAGAAGCTCCTTTTTCATGCAGTGAGTTATACATGTTTCTACTAGCTTTCATTTATTATTTGCACTGTTAATATTTTTGGGTGAATGATTCCTATTAGCTCTTTCACATATCCTACGTGTCACTTTTTAATAGAAAATACTACTTACTGACCCGTAAAACTTAACTTTATACGAGTGGATTGTCCTTGTTTGTCATAAATGTAACTTTGAAAGCACAAATTTTACATGAAAGAAATGTATTTGATGCAACTTTGTGAAAAAAAAAAAAAGCCTTGCAAGCATTGCTTTTTATAGGTTCTTGGCCGATCTCGACAGCAAATTAAACAACTAAAGAGAGGGTTGAAAGAAACACTCGTTTTGGATCTGCTGACAGAGAGGCCAGACACCATCCCATTGCTCTTTCCAAGGAGCTCTGCTGTTTCTTACCTGCCACATGTATGTATGCAATAGCTCAGTACTTAACCAGCAATTATGATTGTTAACTGCTAAACCATTTGGGTACTACCCAACATTTATGGTGTGATTTGAATTATGTTTTATCATATAGGTGATTCTGGACCAAATAACTTGGCCAATGCAGTCTGACACTGATGAGGAGGATGATGACACGAGTCTGGAAGACAAATGTCGCATGTCTGGATTCTTGAGAGCATTCATTGAAGATGGTATGTTTCCATGTAATAGTCTTCACTAGTGGTACTCAATCATATTCATGGTCCCCCAGCAAGAATGTTTTCATCAAGGAACAGGGTTGACAACCTCGGTCTACCAAGTATGATGTATGAATTGTCTTTAAACAATTTGCACAGATGTAATTTTTATGTAATTTATTTGTATTTAAAAATGTATTTTTTTCTGAAATGCCTAATGTGCATTCTCTATTGATTTGATACATATAGCCAAAGTCCAAGCTCCAAATACAGTTAACATGGTCACCTGAGAATGTGCTGAACATATGATCTAGAGGCCTTATGGTATGGGACATAATCCAAACTTTGGCTAGCACGTACAACTACTTTACCTCTCACATACATGTATTATGAGACCCTCTCATTTTACCTACTGAAACACTCACTCTTAACTGAAAACCTCTCACATTCCCTACTAAATCACTCTCATATACACTATTGAAATGGAAATTGTCGACACACACACACTAGTAAGACCTTTCACATTCACCATTGAAATATTCTCATAAACACTACTGAAATGTTATATGCTCATATACACTACTTAAAAATTCTCATACACTGTTGAAATGCTCACACATACATCATTGAAATTTAACCTAAAAGGGTTAGTTGTACGTTTAAGCCAAAGTTTGGATTATGTCTTCATGTCTGTCAGGTGACAGTAGTTTTGATGCAAATATTTGATTTTTCTAAAGATATCTGCTTAAGACACATCAGTATTTGCTTTTGCAGCCCTGCGCAGTTTTGAAAAAGGAAAGTCTGTCAAGATGGCCAAGTGAACTGTCTTGAGATAGTGAAGACTTTTGTTTTTCTACACGTGCCAAATCCACTGACAAAAACTGTAATAAAGTTATGTCACAATTTTTTTTAAGCATCCTCAGAATGTCTCCTGCAGCTGCTGAAGTTCTGGCACGGATGGGAAGTTCTTCCACATGAACTCATCGTGGAAGTTGGACGTGGCCGCATGCCTACAGCCACCACATGCTTCGAAACACTCAAGCTCCCATCACATTATCAGTCATACAGTGTTTTTCGTGAAGCTCTACTTGCAAGCATCGGCACTGTGGAAAGTGGATTTGGACTTGTTTAAGGCCAAACATTCTAAATATGGTCAACCTCATAATGACTAACAATACAGATATCTCTGTACCCTTGACTAGTAACTAGGACAAGAACAAGTTCTCATGTTCTTGTTTTTCTCAAAGATTTTTCTGTTGCTACGAGTTTAGTGATTTACCATATTACCAATACTTCAATGTTGGTATGGTTTTAACTTATAGTAAGTTGGATTAATGTTCGATGTTATCTTACAACCAGGATTATTCGTTTTAACATTTAAAATGTTTTGTTTTATCTTGAATGTTGAAAAAGTAGTTAAGATAGCAACTATGTATGCAGAGAAGCGTCAGGCAGCTCCTTAGAGTGTAAAAAAAAACTGTCTTCTTTACTATCAAGTTTGGGGCAAACATGTAAGGTAGTCTGTTCCATGCATGTGTCCTGTCTGTTAAACTAGAAATCAACAAGAAAGTCTGGCACCATTTTGAACAAAGAAGTTGCATATTGAAGTTGTAAATGTTAAGAAGCAGTTTATTGTACTTGACATTCCACATGAGTCAGTTGTAGTCAGTTTACTGTTTTCTACAAATATAATTGACATCCATAGTTGCTTGGCATCTTGAAATTTATGTGAAATCAAACTGCTGCTCCTGTACAATGTGACAGAGAAAATGTTCAACAAACCTGCAGACAAAGCTCAACAAAATGTATACTGTATATGCATAACTACAAAAGGTTTTGTCTTGATGCCCAACTGACAGTTAAGATGTTCAAAAGGTCAGTGTGAATTTACTAAACTGTTGTAAAAGAGTAAATAAAAACACTTAATGTTGGACATGCACACTAGCACATTATTGTTTATTCTCTAGATTTGTAGAGTGTCTTTAAGAATATTTACAGTATCCATGTATGCCTGTAGTGCACCTGAGAGAGGAATTGTTGGATTTGGTAACATTGCAGCTTCAGCCTCTGTAAGCTGACGAGGTAGTTGTGTCTCAGGTACAATGACATCCTGTGGGTATGGGTTGTGAGGTCCCGTCCAATCAATCCCATAATCATCGCCAACCTGAACAGATAAACTGGGTTTGTAGCTACATATGGTAGTTCTCATTTAGGAAAAGTTTTGAAGAAATGTAAGGTCACTGATAAATCTTGCCACTCAAATATCACAAAGACAATTCGAGAAAATGATATGTAGATAAATGCTTTGGCCCGCAAATTGCATCAGTATACTATTCTTGATAAAGTTCTACAGAATTATTGACATAGAAGGATTTTAAGAAATAGAAAAAACACATGTTAATGAAAACAAATAGTCACATGTGCAATTTGAAGCAACATTTGTGGTGTAGATTTGATTGGTTATTGTCACTGGTCGTGTGAGATGTCAGAGTTCTCCCAATTGGAACAGGCATAGCTATCCCCGCCCTGATTCCCCTGTTGAAGACTTGGACCTCATTTTGGCATTTTGGCATTTTGGCTGGGAATGTTTTTGGAGAAAATCATCCATCACTTTCTGAGATGCAGTGTTTTCACAAAGCTTTGTGATTTGAATTGGGGTCATGAGGTTACTGAAAGGGGCCTTCAGGAAAACAACAACATCTTCGGAAGAACTGAAGTGCTGCAGTTATACCTGAGTTGGGTCATCTGCATTTCCCTCCCGTCGCTGGCTGAGCCAGAGCTCCATGGGGGACTGGTTTCCCTCTGTCCTCATTTTGTGGTGATTCCAGGCCTCCTTGAATGTCTGGAAATGTTGTTGCACTTGAGGAACATAGATCCAGTGGAGAGCAAACAGATCTATTTCATTGTCTGGGTTCATAATTCCTTCGGCTTCCAAACTGAAGAAGATGGTGTGGAATAGATCAAGGACATTCCCGTAGACATCTCTCCATAGTCTTTCTATTCTGTTGACAAAAATAGAAAGAAAATTAACTCCAAATGTTAGTTAATAACAATTGGGTAAATGTAAAATATTTCTAATCACCAATGAACATTTTTATCACGTTACTTATTTTTACACAGTAGATCTTATTACAAACTATTACATACCGTTGATTATGCACACTGCGTCCTGTGATGCGGGAATTTCTGTTTTGTCCTCTCAAGTTCACCATGTAATATGCAACTGCAACATTTTCTCCACCCTCCAATAAGTAAATATATTTTTATTAATGCAAAAATATACTTGGACATAGATTATATAACTTTAGTTGCTATGCAACAGAGATGGATCCTGTAGTCTTGCCTTCCCAATGAGAATGCAGCCAATTGTGACCTTTATTACTACCACAATATTTAATATAAGTTTATTACTTTACCTTATCAGACCTAACGCGGGATGGTAAGCCATACTGATCGACAGCTGACATGAAACTGTCCAGAACGGTGGTGGATCGGTTGTTCGTAGCAGATCTTATATAAACAATAAGTCTACTAAATCCATCCACTCCTGCATGGTTGACAATCCTCCATCTGTAAAATTAGTAGTGACAATCAAAATTTATATTTCATACAGCAGGTTTGGAGACAGAACAAAAATGTACTAACAGTTCCAGGTGTGTCAAATCATTATAAAATACACATATCTGTGATGTTAATAAAAAAATAAATGTTGGAATACCAACCTTATTAGTTTATGATTGCCATCTATGTGCCACAAACTGTTTGGCGCAGGGACACTATATTGTCTGCGCCTCAGGATATGCATGGATAATCGTCGTGCCAGGGTACCCTCAGGATCCACCCTTCGCAAGGACTCCTGCACACGATAGGCTGTATTACAGAAGCACAGAAAGTTACAGTGAAAATGATTATATTTGTTGCATGGGTAGACTATAATTTGCTATCATTAAATGACTTTGCTTTGGCATTGTGTTTCCATATTGAGATTATAACTCAACCGTGGCATAATAAACATTATCTAAAAACAATATATCTAAAGTGTAACAACTGGAAATAGCAGTGAGTACTTGCACTTTTATTGGCAAGAAATGATCTCTCACCCTGCCTTAAGCAACGCATCAGAGAAATATGTGACATATGTCCAGCATTGTTGATTGGGGTGCAATTTCTAAATAAAACAACCATGTGATATCTTACACTAGAAGGTGTGGAAAAGAAAAATACAAGTGCAAACCCCTATCATACACTTATTATTTTTCCCCCAAAAGAATTATATCCATATAAGTTGAAAAAAAAAAATATTTTATGTACAAATTGAAAGTTGTGTTTGAAGGCCATGGGGGGGGGTGTAATTAATTAATTACAACACATAATATAACATGCCCTGTGGTAAAGTCTCCCACAGCCGGATTGGCCCTACGTAGGCCTTTTGTCCAGGTCTGCTATAAGCTGTATTACCAATTGTATCCTTTAAATGTCCCATTATATTAATTAGCTGTTATCCTAACAGAACAATTACTGAACTCCACCTGCAAGTACACATATACTTACTCTGCATATGTATGACTCTTGATTTAATATGACCATGGATCATCTTGTACCCTGCTCTGGGGAAATTTCTGTGGATCTCCAGCACAATGCTGTCCACTTCATTGTCAGTCAATGGAGAGTACATATCAGATAGCCTGTCAGAAAAGTTGATAAGAGCAATGGTAACAAACGTGAACAAATGTTAGGCTATCCTGCAGTCTATATGCACAATGTTATGATTTTCTTTTATCTTATTTTCATATAAAATGCTATGTGGATGTAGGCTACAGATTGGAGAATAGGCAGTTCTAACCTTTTGAACTGAATATCAACAATGAATTCACTAGTCTTAACCATATGCACAAACAGTGGTGGAAGAAGTACTGAGATGTTTTACTGCAGTAAAAGTATCAATACAACAATGTAAAGATACTCCATTACAAGTAAAAGTCCTGCATTCAAAATCTTACTTAAGTAAAAGTACATAAGTATTGGCAGCAAAATGTACTTAGAGTATCAAAGTAAACGTACTCATTATGCAAACTGTCCCCATTTAGAGAGTTATACTTTTCATTAATTATTGGAATATTAATACTGATTTATTGACATACATGTACATGTAAGTAGCATTTTAAAGTTGTCAACGTGAAGCTAATCTTAACAATTTAGCTATACTCTTGGGTAGTCTAATCTATAACAATGCTATTTTATAGTTATTTTATAAAGATGATCAAATGATTTAAAAATAAAATATTGATCTGAAAAGTAACTAGTAACTATAGCTGTGAAATAAATGTAATGGAGTAAAAAGTACAATATTTCCCCCTAAAATGTAGTGGAGTATAAGTACAAAGTAGCATAAAATGGAAATACTCAAGTAAAGTACAAGTACCTCAGAATTGTACTTAAGTACAGTACTTGAGTAAATGTACTTAGTTACTTTCCACCACTGTGCGCAAACCAGTGCTGGTTTTGACTATAAGCTAAAAGCTGTTTCACACCAAGTGCGAATTTCGTTGCGGATTACTCGCACGGAGATTTGCAAAAAATTATTTTGTGGGTTATAATGGAAGCTTGCACACCAGGGCGGAACTTTCGTGCGGCAAGAAAAAAAATCGGAACCACTTTGTCTTCTGCGGCATTCCATCTGCGAAAATATACACTTGACCAATGAAATCTTTTGCTTTCTATGATGTCACATTTTCAAACGTTGTCCCAGGCTGAAATAAATAAGTGTGGCTTTCGATCGCTAAAAGGCTTGGGTACGGGGATGATGGTTAGGCTGTGCGCCTTTACGCGCGGGTGAGGCAGAGGCACACTCTGATCCACGTTCACTCATACAGTGGACTAGGAAGGCTAATATACAGTAGATATACTATAGGCACAAATTAAATTATCGCCTGCCAAACTAAGAGTATGGTAGCGCTTAACAGACAACATATGTAAACTATGATCTATTTTCTCCACAGCTGTAGCCAGAACAGCAACTGGTTTCACCTCGCTTTTTTCACATCTAGACCACATTAGACCAGGTCCAGATCAAAAACCACTATACTAAAACCTGTCAAATCTGGACTAGATTACCAAGGAGACTCCAGAGACTCATTAAAACGCAGTTTCAGATTTGTGAAACCTTTATTCTATTTATGAAAGTGCAAAAAAGGGCAATTTCACTGCTTTTTTCACATCTAGACCACATTAGACCAGGTCCAGATCAAACACCACTATACTTAGACCTGTCATTTCTGGACTAGATTACAAAGGAGACTCCAGAGACTCACTAAAACACACCGCGGTAAAGATAGCATGATATTTGATATTCGTTTGACATTCAAATTCAAAATTGGCATCCGATTCACAGCTTCTGATTGGAATTTTCCGGTCCACCTTAAAAGTGGCATAACGCCTGTAGATGGCGTTGTTCAGTCATTTTCAAACTAATTCATGAACTGAAAAACGTAACAAATAGGGGAAAGATGAAATGAGAATGAATCATAGAATTAAATGGTCTTTAATTGATTTACAATACTGGATTTTTTTCTTATTGCCCTTACTCATGGTAAACTGATTTTTAGTCTTATTGCTATTTCTGTTGCTGTGGTCCTACCTGCTCAGTATTAAAAAGTCTCAAGAAACCAATACTCCAATATGGCAGGGGACAACGCAGGGTATCATAATACTGAGTTTTATTCATTTTTACTGTAGCATTTTTTTCTTATAGGCCTCGAAACCTTTATGCTATTGGTGAAAATGCAAAAAAAGGAGATTCCACTGCTTTTTTCACATCTAGACCACATTAGACCAGGTCCAGATCAAAAACCACTATACTTAGACCTGTCAAATCTGGACTAGATTACCAAAGAGACTCCAGAGACTCATTAAAGCACAGTTTCAGATTTGTGAAACCTTTATTCTATTTATGAAAATGCAAAAAAGGGAGATTTCACTGATATTTCTCCATCCAGACCATATTAGACCAGGTCCAGATCAAACACCACTATACTAAGACCTGTCAAATCTGGACTAGATTACCAAGGAGACTCCAGAGACTCATTAAAACACAGTTTCAGATTTGTGAAACCTTTATTCTATTGTGAAAACTGAAGAAAGGGAGATTTCACTGCTTTTTTCACATCTGGACCACATTAGACTAGGTCCAGATCAAAAACCACTATACTTAAACCTGTCATTTCTGGACTAGATTACAAAGGAGACTCCAGAGACTCATTACAACACAGTTTCAGATTTGTGAAACCTTTATTCTATTTATGAAAATGCAAAAAAAGGGAGATTTCACTGATATTTCTCCATCCAGACCACATTAGACCAGGTCCAGATCAAACACCACTATACTTAGACCTGTCATTTCTGGACTAGATTACAAAGGAGACTCCAGAGACTCATTACAACACAGTTTCAGATTTGTGAAACCTTTATTCTATTTGTGAAAACTGAAAAAAGAGCGATTCCACTGCTTTTTTCACATCTAGACCACATTAGACCAGGTCCAGATCAAACACCACTATACTTAGACCTGTCAAATCTGGACTAGATTACCAAGGAGACTCCAGAGACTCACTAAAACACAGTTTCAGATTTGTGAAACCTTTATTCTATTTGTGAAAATGCAAAAAAGGGAGATTTCACTGCTTTTTCTCTATACACACCACAAAAGACAAGGTTTAGATCACAAAAACAGTCTGAACCACATAGTCAGAGTCTGCTCCAAGATTATTGGAGTCCAGCTAACAGACCTGAGTGTGCTCTGGAAAAAACGGGTGGTCCAGAAAGCAAAATGTATCATGAATCAGAGAGACCATGTCATGTCTGGTGGACTTACTTTAATGCCCTCAGGGCGGCGCTACTATGCACCCCTGAGGAAAACAAACCGCTACTCAAACTCTTTTATGCCTTCAGTTATCAAGCTGATGAATGCTAATTTTAATGAGTAGGTTTGTGCTTTGTCGTTTTATTTATTTATTTATTATTTTTTTTCCAATTTATTCATTCTTTTCTTTGTACAAGTAATTATTTTCACATGAGACATGTACAAGATATCGCTGCTGGGAAACCATTAGCTAAACTGATTCACTGACAATTGAAGGTTGAGTGTTAGAGTGTATGTCTAATGAATGATTGTTGTTTTTTTCTTTTTGTGAACTGGGAGCTGTAAACTGAATTGCCCGTATGGGATAAATAAAGTTTTCTGAATCTGAATCTGAATTAAACCCTTTACCAGATTTGTGAATCTTTTTATCTATTTGTGAAAACAGAGTAAAGGCTGATTTCACTGTTTTTTCTCTATACACACAAGAAAATATATGGTGTAGATCAAAAACTACTGTATTTAGACTGGTCCAACCTGGGCTAAATTGTCAGTGAGAGCGTAAAGATTGTTTTAAACCCTTTACCAGATTTGTGAATCTTTTTTATCTATTTGTGAAAACAGAGTAAAGGCTGATTTCACAGTTTTTTCTCTATACACACCACAAAAGATATGGTCTAGACCACAAACTACTGTACAGTACTGTTTTGATACATTGTAACAAATCATTCTGGTCACAGCACCCTGGGAAAAATTGGTATTTTATCATTTATTTGAAAATTGCCGGTATCAACCATAACAAAATTAGTAAGTGTTATATATTGCACCGTTCTTCTCGATCTCCTCTACCCGAGAAACGACTCTCAAAATTGGTTAGCTAGAACCAGTACCCAGTTTGTTACAGTTGAAAATGACCGCAGCACTCAGCCACAGCATGGATTCATGGATTGCCAAGGAATTTCAGGTGAGTATTTAGAGAAGGATCCATAGTACTCTTGACCAGTAGAAGTTTGGGGTGTGGTGCGTGGCCCATTCACATCCCCGCTGGCCAAGACCTATGGGATTCTCACAGATAGGCATGCTTTGACCAGTAGAAGGTTGGGTCGTGGTGCAATTGTTTACTCTTTTTAACTAGGCAACTTAGAGTGGGCTTCATGTCTTTTTCTATAACCTGTTTTATAGCCTATATGGTTTTAGGCGTATATCTCTTTCTATAACTTGTTGTTGGTGTTCCATGGCTGTGTAAAGTACGAGGGTAGCAGTATAGATTCTGTGTACAGTCACTGTAAGGAATCAATTATGATTTCTTCAATAGGCTCAATATGTGAAAAATTCATCCTTTAAGAAGAGGTGAAAGACCGGGATATCCAGATTTGTGGGAAGAGGCTGGAGGAAAAGAGAAATTAATAAATGTATTTTGTAAAATAAAATTTCTCTCTAAAACTATTCCCTGGAAATCTGAAATATGGAAGACCTTATCAATGAAAATCTTCAAAAAAGATTCAACAAAATACAAAAAATGGCTATCTGTTGTCTGGCATTCAGACAGAAAAGGTGTGCGGACCACAGTTCTTGCCAAACAAACGAAAACATGCAAATACCAGCCCCTTAGATGTGTATCAGTACATGGGGTACAAGAAACACAAGCAGATGAGGTAGAGGACACACAAAACCAAGTGGAGGACGACAGACAGAACCATGAGGTAGGGGACACACAGAGTCAAGAGGTGGAGGACAGACAGAATCGAGTGGTGGAGGACAGACAGAATCGAGTGGTGGAGGACAGACAGAATCAAGTAGAGGACAGACAGAACCATGAGGTAGGGGACACACAGAGTCAAGAGGTGGAGGACAGACAGAATCGAGTGGTGGAGGACAGACAGAATCGAGTGGTGGAGGACAGACAGAATCAAGTAGAGGACAGACAGAACCATGAGGTAGGGGACACACAGAGTCAAGAAGTGGAGGACAGACAGAATCGAGTGGTGGAGGACAGACAGAATCAAGTGGAGGTCAGACAGAACCATGAGGTAGGGGACACACAGAGTCAAGAGGTGGAGGACAGACAGAATCGAGTGGTGGAGGACAGACAGAATCAAGTGGAGGAGGTCAGACAGAACCATGAGGTAGGGGACACACAGAGTCAAGAGGTGGAGGACAGACAAAATGGAGTGGTGGAGGACAGACAGAATCAAGTGGAGGAGGTCAGACAGAACCATGAGGTAGGGGACACACAGAGTCAAGAGGTGGAGGACAGACAGAATCGAGTGGGGGAGGACAGACAGAATCAAGTGGTGGAGGACAGACAGAATCAAGAGGTGGAGGGCAGAGAAGACCATGAAGTAGAGGACAGAGAGAACCATGAGATGGAGGACACACAGAAACATGACAAGGAGGAAAAAAAAAGAAGAAACTTTAGGAAGACCAAAGAGGTGCCGAAGAAATTTGTGATACATTTAAAAAAAACAGCAATGGAAGAAAATTGCACCTCGAAAGGGGATGACAAATTTAAAGAAAGGGTGGACACACATTGTGTATAAACATTTTAGGAAAGTGAACCCCTGTTGCCCGGTGGCTTTTAAATATCATCATATAAAAGAGGAGAAAAGCAGAAAAAAATCACTGCCATATTTAAACATAAGGGCACAGTGCACATTCCTGACATGCAGTACGCAGTATTTCTTTACGTTGATGACCAAACCAAAGCCACAAGAAAATAAAATTAAAATAAAAGTCAGGAGATTTGGGGATGTTCAGCATAAAAAAACCCACTACAAATTCACCAGAGCAAGCTTCTCGCGTCGAGGGAAAATAGCAAAGTCTTTGCAAAAAGGAGTGAGCAATTTTTATCACTCCAAGTTGAGTAACACTCCAACTCAGGAAATTGTGGCAGGAAATCTATCCCGGAGTCTCACAAAACAAGTCCTCAAAACTATTTCATCAGAAATAAAAGCAAGTGCCCGACTACATGACAACGTTGTCATGGAAATGACGTTGACACAGAAAATAATTAAAGAGTGTGACAGTGGGTTCAATCAGTGGCCAGGGTACATTCAGCACTTACAAGTTGACCCTTTCGCTGTCCATATGTTCACAGAACATGGTCTGGGCATACTTGTGTCCCATTTAAAAAAAAACAAAAATCTGGCACTCTATCTAGACTCTACAGGAGGAGTTGTCAGCAAAATCCCTGACCAAAACAAGAGAGTATTTTATTATGCTCTCACCCTAAGTGGAAGTGGCGCAAACAAGCCGCCATTGCCAGTATCAGAAATGCTCACCAATGAGCACGATGTGCCAAATATTTCATTCTGGCTTTCCAGATTTGTACACAGCCTCCAGAAGTGCACATCAAGGAAGGTGGGCCAACTTGAGACAGACTTCAGCTGGGCCTTAATTCAAAGTGTCCTCTTGGCATTCAACAAAGAACATGTGAAGTCATACCTTGAAAGGGCACACTTGGTTTGTCACCACCAATTGCTGCATAAAGACTTACAAACTTTTTCAGTGTTGCACCTCTGTGCTGCTCATATGATAAAAACAGTGAGCCAGGCCATCCGAAAGGTGACAAAGGACAAAGGGCTTCAAGAGTTTGGCACCTTCTGTTTTGCCCTTCTCCAAAACAGTTCATCTTTTGATGAGGCCAAGAAGACATTCAAGTCTATGTGTGTGACATTCCTGTCACAGAAACAAAATGCATCTGTAAATGTGGCAATCAATGCACTAAATCAGCTAATAAAGAAAAACAAAATGCCAGATGATGACAGCATGGGACAGACTGAAAACATTGGGGAGGATGAAAAGATGGCTACAACCATCATTGGCCGGTCCCCATTTACCCGGGAGTTCTCCCAGGTGTATGAGGAGACCCGCATGTCCATCACAGAGGAAAGTGAGGAGGAAGACGTGGACAATGACTACTTTTGTGAGGCCATCATCCAACAAATGCTACACTATCTTGGCCTCTTCCCTTTGTGGAGTGGTGTTCTTCTTGGGGACTTGTCTCGCTATGCATCAGACAGAAAAGAAATCAAGAATATGGGAGGAGATAAGACCAGGGACACCAACTCCCATGTTGAAGCCTGGTTTGGAATTGCTAAAAATTCCATTCTTCAAAGACGGAGAAAGATGAGGCCCGCTGAATTTATCACTTCTATGTTCTCCTCACTGAAGGGGAGGTACAAGGAGCATATCATACAGCATGGCCTGTCCTCCTCTCTTCTTGACAGGCCTTTGAGGATCCCCAATAAGAAACATCTACAGCTAGCTGAAGAACAATGGGCAAAAAGGGAAACAACCTTGACAAAGTCTAAATACTACAATGCCCCACTGAGTGCTCCAGTACCAAGTCGGGTAAAACGCAGAGTAGTGGATCAAGATAAAGACAATGATAAGCAGACAGACAACAATACAAAGATGGAAACAAGAGACCATGACAATGATGTCAAGGAGACAAGAAGTGTAAATGCAACAACAGCCAACGACAACTACAAAAAAGACAGTGCTGAAAAGAAAAAGAGAAAAAGCGCTGATGCTGCTAAAGAGACAGGCACCATAGATGACATCATGGAAACAATCAGTGAAGTCCAAAAACATGATTCTCAACTAATACAAGAAAAGGTATGGGAGCTTTTAACTTTTATATTTCAACATTTATTATCAATTAATGTAGGTAAATGACTATGTTAAAAGTAGGGCTGTGCAAAAAAATCGATACAGCTGAGTATTGCAATATTTTTTTCCATGATACTGTATCGATTTTCCAGCCCCTCGTATCGATACATTAAAAAAAATTATTAATGTTTTAAACGGATTTAAAATGTCCTTAAATTTCCCTCAAATGCCTTTGAATTAAATAGTTTTGACTCAATTTGTCCGCTGAGTTATCAATATAATGTGATGTACATATTAGACTACCGAGGTGGGACACAGCAAGTTGTATTTTCAGCTCTATTTTAAAATTTTCAGTTAATTATGTAGAGTATTGCAATGTATCGCAATATGTATCGTGACCCATGTATCGTGATATGTATCGTATCCTGAGGTCCTACCCAGCCAATAACCCAATTAAAGTTTTCATATCAATTCACCAAAAGGGCTTTAATTGCATGAATTTCCAATTATTTTATGGCTTTAGGTGAAGCAGCTTTGGAAACAGAAGGGCAGTGAAGTTGTGGTTGCTGTGGTGAAATCACATGTGAAGAAATATCGTTTTGATTGCATTCTTCGTCAGAAGGAATTCTTGTCATTGATCCCTCACAAATGGTTATATGGCGAGGTAAGACAGTTAGATCTTACAGCAAGAGCCTAACAATGCATTAGAAGTGTGTGTTTTGCATTACTAAAATGGCAACTGTAAAAATAAATGTTTTAATTATATTATGCGTTGCAAATATTTTGTATTAATTTTAATTAGGGTTGTTTAATCCTCTCCTTGCAGACAATAGATTGCTTCCTACAGTGCATTCTAAATGAGAAGGATGCAAAAGGACGGCTTTTCCATATGGATTACAGCACAATGGGAGTTATTTTACATGGGACACGGGAGCAGGTTGCAAGACAGGGATTGAAAAGGGTAAGTAATTGCTTGCAGAATGGTAAAAAGTAAAGTAGTGAGAAAAATGGCATCATTAAATATGTTTTTTACAATAATAGATATAACAGGAGATCTTGATCTCAGTGAAACTACCTGTTTAAATACAGGATTTACCTGTGTACAAAAAAACATTTATAAAGCATAGTAAAAAATAACTCCACAGCTTGAGCTGTTTACTAGTAGACCCTTGATCTGCTCATCTGAAGTATTGTGGGAGGCTGTTACAGAATATAGAGGCCATCATTAAAAGGACATAGGCATCTTTTTACTTCATTGTCGACTCTGGAAGAGGCAAAAGGCCTATAATACATCATAATGATTCATATAAGTCTGTAAGTTATGTAATTTAAAAGGAAACACTGGTTAATGTAGAAATCATTCTGAAGAACACTATCTGACATTTTGGCTAAACAAATAGCCCCAGTTTAATCACAAGAAAGACCATGTTTGGCTAAAACAAAGAAACAACTAAATCTGTGTGCCTTGCTGTGTACACAAACCTCTAGTGACATTTAATACAAATAAGACATTAAAGTGGTAGGCCCTAATACACAGTGAATATGCCATAATGTTGCATTAACTCATCAAGTGTTGAGAGTACAGTAGGCTATATGGTTTTTAATAGGCCAATTGTATTTGTGCCATCTAACAGATCCGTTTTGATGACTTTGATGGCATCATTGGAATTGTGCATGTCAACAACAATCACTGGAATTTTGTAGTGAGTACAGATTGTTACATGGAAAAGTTTGATTCAATTGAAAATTCATTGTAAGGAAGAATAAATTGGACTGTAGATTTACATAAAAACCTCTGTGGCATAATGCTGTTTTTTTAATGTAATGCATAAGTGTCATAAGTGTCATAATGGTGTACACGTGGTTATGATTACAGTACCCAATAAAGAAGAAAGAAAGAAGTTAATTTTCTACATCACTTTCTGCTTTGACTTTGAAAATAACTCACTTTTATTTTTGGCATTACAGTTCCTGAATGCAGTGACAAACCAAATCTTTGTTCTTGATCCAATGGGAGTGGAGGAGAAAGAAGCATCTGCACAAGCAGTCAACAGATTCAGGTAAACATTTCCATGCAAAGGAGACTATACTTCCAACATCAAAAGCAAATAAAAAATTACAACTTGTTAGGGAATTTGACCTTTGATGGGTGCTGTATTGTTCTTGTTTTTGATTGGTACCTCTCTATTACAAGATAAACTTAATGTAATTGTGTCGTTTGCATGTGTGTGTTTGTTTTTCTCTGTTTAGACAGTACTTTAAAATGAGGCACAACCAATTTGGAATTGAAGACTGGCTTCATTTAAATTGGAGACTGTCAACGGTTAGCCACACACTTCAGACTGATGGCTCCAGCTGTGGAGTTTTCGTGATGAAGGTAAGGGATTGACAAAAGTAGGCATTTCACATAAATCGTGTCACTAGTGAGAATAAGCATGATTGTATATATACAGTATATCCATAACCTGAGCCAACTTTACCCACAGCATCTCCCACTTCATACAACCTGTACAAAAAATATCCTGCCCAACGCTTTGGCTTCCTATAGTAGCTGTAAACAGGTGTAGCTCATAACATTAAATTTAAGTCTGTGTAGACAGAACCTTTGAAACAACCATACATTATTTATACTGGTGCACCACTGGCATATCTAAATTGAACACACCCAATGTTAATGTTATAAGCTTTTACTGCTATAACAACTTTGCAAAAAAGGGTCAGTTAAACCTTTGCATGCATACTTTACCTTTGCATGTAGCATTGGATTTTATTGCTCCCAGCAGCATCCCTCGCATGCTATTTGCGTGTGGCTGTTTTTTGTGCAAAACACCATTTGCAATAATGGATAACTGATGCAACTGTCTCTGAGTGAACTAAAGAAATTATTCAAGGCCACAATATGCAAGATCTGCATGTCAGGTTAGCGCTAGACAAAACTTCTTAGAAAGAAATCCCACTACTCCCTCCACTCCCTATCCCTGTTCTCTCTGAACTGGCTTTCAATCAACTTTGTAGGCAGTCAGAGTCAAATACAAATCAGGTAGGGCTGGGCAGAGAGAACAGAAAAACTGAGGGAGGGAGATGCCCATCCCTTTGAGCTTCTCTTCTGATTTATCTCACTCTGACTGGCTAAAAAGATGATTGACAAACAGTGCATACCATTCAGAGAAGCTCAGAGTTATGGGCTTCTAATTGATTAGAAGGGCAATCCTCGCTGAGAAAATTTAGAATATCTATATTTTGGTAACCTATATCTCTGCACTTAATGAAAGCTGATCACAGTAGCCTGTGAGTTACTGTGTCATTGTCAAAACCTGTGAGCATTTTTGCTGCACCTAATGAGTGAAATTAACTTTTTCAATTGATTTAACAGATGGCCTCAGAAATGGTCAGCCACTTCCCCAGCACACCAGGAAAGATTGCCATAGATCCTGCAAGAAAAGCAATCACAACACTGCGAAGAGAACTGGCAGCAAAGATTATGATGTCTTCTGGTCAGTAGCAGGATTTTCAGTTAAGATATTAAGGCATTGGATTAAGTAGAACTTAAATTTTAGTGTTATTTTGATCTCTGATTCTATTATGTAGAGCCACTGTATGGTCTGTGCCTCCTGTGTGGTGCCGAGGACACAGACTCACCTGTCATGGACTGGGTAAGTATTCTCCAAACATATCTGGACCTAAACAGGAGTCAAAAGGTAGCCTAATATTTTGATTGCTGTTAAAAAAAAAAAAAAATTACATCATGACAATTATGTTATTATTATGCACTCACACGTATGCATTGTCACAAACAACCTGTAAGTGTTCAATTTTTACAAGCAGATGCTTACGAATTATTGAATTATGCACAGTAAAAGTGAAATGATTTATATTTCTTTCAGATCGAGTGTTCCAAATGCCTACGATGGTACCACAGACAATGTCTTGGAATTACCCAAATGGCCTTTTCGTCAATCAAGAAAAATGTTTGGAAGTGTGGATTCTGTTAAACATAAAAAGGTTCACAAATCTGAAAAAATTGAAGTACAGTAGCTTGTGGTCTAAACCTTGTCTTTCTTGTGTGTATAGATAAAAAACAGTAAAATCAGCCTTTACTCTGTTTTCACAAATACATGAAATGTTTCACAAATATAAAATAGTATTATACATAGACTAAAGGCTTTCATTAATAATCTTGTCCAGGTTGGACCAGTCTAAGTAAAGTGTTTTTTGATCTAAACCTTGTCTTTTGTGGTGTGTATAGAGAAAAAAACAGTGAAATCAGCCTTTACTCTGTTTTCACAAATAGATAAAAAGATTCACAAATCTGGTAAAGGGTTTAAAACAATCTTTAGGCTCTTAATGACAATTTAGCCCAGGTTGGACCAGTCTAAATACAGTAGTTTTTGATCTACACCATATATTTTCGTGTGTGTATAGAGAAAAAACAGTGAAATCAGCCTTTACTCTGTTTTCACAAATAGATAACAAGTTTCACAAATCTGGAAAGGGGTCTTAAATTATCTATAGGGACTCTTTTACAATTTAGCCCAGGTTGGACCAGTCTAAATAAAGTAGTTTTTGATCTAAACCTTGTCTTTTGTGGTGTGTATAGAGGAAAAAACAGTGAAATCAGCCTTTACTCTGTTTTCACAAATAGATAAAAAGTTTCACAAATCTGGAAAGGGGTCTTAAACAATCTTTAGGCTCTCAATAACAACTTAGCCCAGGTTGGACCAGTCTAAATACAGTAGTTTTTGATCTAAACCTTGTCTTTTGTGGTGTGTATAGAGAAAAAACTGTGAAATCAGCCTTTTTTGCATTTTCACAAATAGATAAAAAGATTTACAAATCTGGAAAGGGGTCTTAAACAATCTTTAGGCTCTCACTGACAATTTAGCCCAGGTTGGACCAGTCTAAGTAAAGTATTTTGTGAGCTAAACCTTGTCTTTTGTGGTGTGTATAGAGAAAAAGTAGTGAAATCTCCCTTTTTTGCATTTTCACAAATAGAATACAGGTTTCACAAATCTGAAACTGTGTTTTAATGAGTCTCTGGAGTCTCCTTTGTAATCTAGTCCAGAAATGACAGGTCTAAGTACAGTGGTGTTTGATCTGGACCTGGTCTAATGTGGTCTAGACGTGAAAAAAGCAGTGAAATCTCCTTTTTTTGCATTTTCACAAATAGAATAAAGGTTTCACAAATCTGAAACTGTGTTTTAATGAGTCTCTGGAGTCTCCTTGGTAATCTAGTCCAGATTTGACAGGTCTTACTATAGTGGTGTTTGATCTGGACTTGGTCCAATGTGGTCTAGACGTGAAAAAAGCAGTGAAATGCCCTTTTTTGCATTTTCACAAATAGAATAAAGGTTTCACAAATCTGAAACTGTGTTTTAATGAGTCTCTGGAGTCTCCTTGGTAATCTAGTCCAGATTTGACAGGTCTTAGTATAGTGGTGTTTGATCTGGACTTGGTCCAATGTGGTCTAGATGTGAAAAAAGCAGTGAAATTGCCCTTTTTTGCATTTTCACAAATAGAATAAAGGTTTCACAAATCTGAAACTGTGTTTTAATGAGTCTCTGGAGTCTCCTTGGTAATCTAGTCCAGATTTGACAGGTCTTAGTATAGTGGTGTTTGATCTGGACCTGGTCCAATGTGGTCTAGATGTGAAAAAAGCAGTGAAATTGCCCTTTTTTGCAATTTCACAAATAGAATAAAGGTTTCACAAATCTGAAACTGTGTTTTAATGAGTCTCTGGAGTCTCCTTTGTAATCTAGTCCAGAAATGACAGGTCTAAGTATAGTGGTGTTTGATCTGGACTTGGTCCAATGTGGTCTAGACGTGAAAAAAGCAGTGAAATTGCCCTTTTTTGCATTTTGACAAATAGAATAAAGGTTTCACAAATCTGAAACTATGTTTTAATGAGTCTCTGGAGTCTCCTTTGTAATCTAGTCCAGAAATGACAGGTCTAAGTATAGTGGTGTTTGTTCTGGACCTGGTCTAATGTGGTCTAGATGTGAAAAAAGCAGTGAAATTGCCCTTTTTTGCACTTTCATAAATAGAATAAAGGTTTCACAAATCTGAAACTGCGTTTTAATGAGTCTCTGGAGTCTCCTTGGTAATCTAGTCCAGATTTGACAGGTTTTAGTATAGTGGTTTTTGATCTGGATTTGGTCCAATGTGGTCTAGACGTGAAAAAAGCAGTGAAATCGCCATTTCTTCAGTTTTCACAAATAGAATAAAGGTTTCACAAATCTGAAACTGTGTTTTAGTGAGTCTCTGGAGTCTCCTTGGTAATCTAGTCCAGATTTGACAGGTCTTAGTATAGTGGTGTTTGATCTGGACTTGGTCCAATGTGGTCTAGATGTGAAAAAAGCAGTGAAATTGCCCTTTTTTGCACTTTCATAAATAGAATAAAGGTTTCACAAATCTGAAACTGCGTTTTAATGAGTCTCTGGAGTCTCCTTGGTAATCTAGTCCAGATTTGACAGGTTTTAGTATAGTGGTTTTTGATCTGGATTTGGTCCAATGTGGTCTAGACGTGAAAAAAGCAGTGAAATCGCCATTTCTTCAGTTTTCACAAATAGAATAAAGGTTTCACAAATCTGAAACTGTGTTTTAGTGAGTCTCTGGAGTCTCCTTTGTAATCTAGTCCAGAAATGACAGGTCTAAGTATAGTGGTGTTTGATCTGGACCTGGTCTAATGTGGTCTAGATGTGAAAAAAGCAGTGAAATTGCCCTTTTTTGCACTTTCATAAATAGAATAAAGGTTTCACAAATCTGAAACTGCGTTTTAATGAGTCTCTGGAGTCTCCTTGGTAATCTAGTCCAGATTTGACAGGTTTTAGTATAGTGGTTTTTGATCTGGATTTGGTCCAATGTGGTCTAGACGTGAAAAAAGCAGTGAAATCGCCATTTCTTCAGTTTTCACAAATAGAATAAAGGTTTCACAAATCTGAAACTGTGTTTTTATGAGTCTCTGGAGTCTCCTTTGTAATCTAGTCCAGAAATGACAGGTCTAAGTATAGTGGTGTTTGATCTGGACCTGGTCTAATGTGGTCTAGATGTGAAAAAAGCAGTGCAATTGCGCTTTTTTGCACTTTCGTAAATAGAATAAAGGTTTCACAAATCTGAAACTGCGTTTTAATGAGTCTCTGGAGTCTCCTTGGTAATCTAGTCCAGATTTGACAGGTTTTAGTATAGTGGTTTTTGATCTGGATTTGGTCCAATGTGGTCTAGACGTGAAAAAAGCAGTGAAATCGCCATTTCTTCAGTTTTCACAAATAGAATAAAGGTTTCACAAATCTGAAACTGTGTTTTAATGAGTCTCTGGAGTCTCCTTTGTAATCTAGTCCAGAAATGACAGGTCTAAGTATAGTGGTGTTTGATCTGGACCTGGTCTAATGTGGTCTAGACGTGAAAAAAGCAGTGAAATCTCCTTTTTTTGCATTTTCACCAATAGAATAAAGGTTTCGAGGCCTATAAGAAAAAAATGCTACAGTAAAAATGAATAAAACTCAGTATTATGGTACCCTGTGATGTCCCCTGCCATATTGGAGTATTGGTTTCTTGAGACTTTTTAATACTGAGCAGGTAGGACCACAGCAACAGAAATAGCAATAAGACTGAAAATCAGTTTACCATGAGTAAGGGCAATAAGAAAAAATGCTACAGTTAAAATGATCAAAATCCAGTATTATAAATCAATGAAAGACGATTGCATTCTATGATTCATTCTCATTTCATCTTTCCCCTATTTCATACGTTTTTCAGTTCATGAATTAGCTTGAAAATGACTGAACAACGCCATCTACAGGCGTTATGCCACTTTTAAGGTGGACCGGAAAATTCCAATCAGAAGCTGCGAATCGGATGCCAACTTCAGCGTCGTAATTCCGTAATTCAAACAGAGGATTTCACAAGAGAAAAAAAAACCTACTGTATTTAGACTGGTCCAACCTGGGCTAAATTGTAAATGAGTCCCTAAAGATCATTAATTTGAATGTCAAACGAATATCAAATATGCTATCTTTACCGCGGTGTTGCAGGGAGAAAATTGAAAAAAATTATTATTTTGGTAGGCCTACAATACTCGTTTTTTAGAATTCTGAAAAGGCCTTTAAAGCGAGACCATAGTATTTCTAGTGTTTCAGAAATTGAAATTGAAAATCTCAACGCCAGCCCATGGCCTTTCTAGTGTTAATAGGAAAAAAAAATACACCAAAATACTGATATTACAATGGTTAAAAAGCCTATGCAGTGGATTTTACATGACGCGGTGCCAGTCGACCCTGAGCAACGACTTGCAGTGTGTTTGAGGTGAAACCAGTTGCTGTTCTGGCTACAGCTGTGGAGAAAATAGATCATAGTTTACATATGTTGTCTGTTAAGCGCTACCATACTCTTAGTTTGGCAGGCGATAATTTAATTTGTGCCTATAGTATATCTACTGTATATTAGCCTTCCTAGTCCACTGTATGAGTGAACGTGGATCAGAGTGTGCCTCTGCCTCACCCGCGCGTAAAGGCGCACAGCCTAACCATCATCCCCGTACCCAAGCCTTTTAGCGATCGAAAGCCACACTTATTTATTTCAGCCTGGGACAACGTTTGAAAATGTGACATCATAGAAAGCAAAAGATTTCATTGGTCAAGTGTATATTTTCGCAGATGGAATGCCGCAGAAGACAAAGTGGTTCCGATTTTTTTTCTTGCCGCACGAAAGTTCCGCCCTGGTGTGCAAGCTTCCATTATAACCCACAAAATAATTTTTTGTAAATCTCCGTGCGAGTAATCCGCAACGAAATTCGCACTTGGTGTGAAACAGCTTTTAGCTTATAGTCAAAACCAGCACTGGTTTGCGCACAGTGGTGGAAAGTAACTAAGTACATTTACTCAAGTACTGTACTTAAGTACAATTCTGAGGTACTTGTACTTTACTTGAGTATTTCCATTTTATGCTACTTTGTACTTATACTCCACTACATTTTAGGGGGAAATATTGTACTTTTTACTCCATTACATTTATTTCACAGCTATAGTTACTAGTTACTTTTCAGATCAATATTTTATTTTTAAATCATTTGATCATCTTTATAAAATAACTATAAAATAGCATTGTTATAGATTAGACTACCCAAGAGTATAGCTAAATTGTTAAGATTAGCTTCACGTTGACAACTTTAAAATGCTACTTACATGTACATGTATGTCAATAAATCAGTATTAATATTCCAATAATTAATGAAAAGTATAACTCTCTAAATGGGGACAGTTTGCATAATGAGTACGTTTACTTTGATACTCTAAGTACATTTTGCTGCCAATACTTATGTACTTTTACTTAAGTAAGATTTTGAATGCAGGACTTTTACTTGTAATGGAGTATCTTTACATTGTTGTATTGATACTTTTACTGCAGTAAAACATCTCAGTACTTCTTCCACCACTGTTTGTGCATATGGTTAAGACTAGTGAATTCATTGTTGATATTCAGTTCAAAAGGTTAGAACTGCCTATTCTCCAATCTGTAGCCTACATCCACATAGCATTTTATATGAAAATAAGATAAAAGAAAATCATAACATTGTGCATATAGACTGCAGGATAGCCTAACATTTGTTCACGTTTGTTACCATTGCTCTTATCAACTTTTCTGACAGGCTATCTGATATGTACTCTCCATTGACTGACAATGAAGTGGACAGCATTGTGCTGGAGATCCACAGAAATTTCCCCAGAGCAGGGTACAAGATGATCCATGGTCATATTAAATCAAGAGTCATACATATGCAGAGTAAGTATATGTGTACTTGCAGGTGGAGTTCAGTAATTGTTCTGTTAGGATAACAGCTAATTAATATAATGGGACATTTAAAGGATACAATTGGTAATACAGCTTATAGCAGACCTGGACAAAAGGCCTACGTAGGGCCAATCCGGCTGTGGGAGACTTTACCACAGGGCATGTTATATTATGTGTTGTAATTAATTAATTACACCCCCCCCCATGGCCTTCAAACACAACTTTCAATTTGTACATAAAATATTTTTTTTTTTCAACTTATATGGATATAATTCTTTTGGGGGAAAAATAATAAGTGTATGATAGGGGTTTGCACTTGTATTTTTCTTTTCCACACCTTCTAGTGTAAGATATCACATGGTTGTTTTATTTAGAAATTGCACCCCAATCAACAATGCTGGACATATGTCACATATTTCTCTGATGCGTTGCTTAAGGCAGGGTGAGAGATCATTTCTTGCCAATAAAAGTGCAAGTACTCACTGCTATTTCCAGTTGTTACACTTTAGATATATTGTTTTTAGATAATGTTTATTATGCCACGGTTGAGTTATAATCTCAATATGGAAACACAATGCCAAAGCAAAGTCATTTAATGATAGCAAATTATAGTCTACCCATGCAACAAATATAATCATTTTCACTGTAACTTTCTGTGCTTCTGTAATACAGCCTATCGTGTGCAGGAGTCCTTGCGAAGGGTGGATCCTGAGGGTACCCTGGCACGACGATTATCCATGCATATCCTGAGGCGCAGACAATATAGTGTCCCTGCGCCAAACAGTTTGTGGCACATAGATGGCAATCATAAACTAATAAGGTTGGTATTCCAACATTTATTTTTTTATTAACATCACAGATATGTGTATTTTATAATGATTTGACACACCTGGAACTGTTAGTACATTTTTGTTCTGTCTCCAAACCTGCTGTATGAAATATAAATTTTGATTGTCACTACTAATTTTACAGATGGAGGATTGTCAACCATGCAGGAGTGGATGGATTTAGTAGACTTATTGTTTATATAAGATCTGCTACGAACAACCGATCCACCACCGTTCTGGACAGTTTCATGTCAGCTGTCGATCAGTATGGCTTACCATCCCGCGTTAGGTCTGATAAGGTAAAGTAATAAACTTATATTAAATATTGTGGTAGTAATAAAGGTCGCAATTGGCTGCATTCTCATTGGGAAGGCAAGACTACAGGATCCATCTCTGTTGCATAGCAACTAAAGTTATATAATCTATGTCCAAGTATATTTTTGCATTAATAAAAATATATTTACTTATTGGAGGGTGGAGAAAATGTTGCAGTTGCATATTACATGGTGAACTTGAGAGGACAAAACAGAAATTCCCGCATCACAGGACGCAGTGTGCATAATCAACGGTATGTAATAGTTTGTAATAAGATCTACTGTGTAAAAATAAGTAACGTGATAAAAATGTTCATTGGTGATTAGAAATATTTTACATTTACCCAATTGTTATTAACTAACATTTGGAGTTAATTTTCTTTCTATTTTTGTCAACAGAATAGAAAGACTATGGAGAGATGTCTACGGGAATGTCCTTGATCTATTCCACACCATCTTCTTCAGTTTGGAAGCCGAAGGAATTATGAACCCAGACAATGAAATAGATCTGTTTGCTCTCCACTGGATCTATGTTCCTCAAGTGCAACAACATTTCCAGACATTCAAGGAGGCCTGGAATCACCACAAAATGAGGACAGAGGGAAACCAGTCCCCCATGGAGCTCTGGCTCAGCCAGCGACGGGAGGGAAATGCAGATGACCCAACTCAGGTATAACTGCAGCACTTCAGTTCTTCCGAAGATGTTGTTGTTTTCCTGAAGGCCCCTTTCAGTAACCTCATGACCCCAATTCAAATCACAAAGCTTTGTGAAAACACTGCATCTCAGAAAGTGATGGATGATTTTCTCCAAAAACATTCCCAGCCAAAATGCCAAAATGCCAAAATGAGGTCCAAGTCTTCAACAGGGGAATCAGGGCGGGGATAGCTATGCCTGTTCCAATTGGGAGAACTCTGACATCTCACACGACCAGTGACAATAACCAATCAAATCTACACCACAAATGTTGCTTCAAATTGCACATGTGACTATTTGTTTTCATTAACATGTGTTTTTTCTATTTCTTAAAATCCTTCTATGTCAATAATTCTGTAGAACTTTATCAAGAATAGTATACTGATGCAATTTGCGGGCCAAAGCATTTATCTACATATCATTTTCTCGAATTGTCTTTGTGATATTTGAGTGGCAAGATTTATCAGTGACCTTACATTTCTTCAAAACTTTTCCTAAATGAGAACTACCATATGTAGCTACAAACCCAGTTTATCTGTTCAGGTTGGCGATGATTATGGGATTGATTGGACGGGACCTCACAACCCATACCCACAGGATGTCATTGTACCTGAGACACAACTACCTCGTCAGCTTACAGAGGCTGAAGCTGCAATGTTACCAAATCCAACAATTCCTCTCTCAGGTGCACTACAGGCATACATGGATACTGTAAATATTCTTAAAGACACTCTACAAATCTAGAGAATAAACAATAATGTGCTAGTGTGCATGTCCAACATTAAGTGTTTTTATTTACTCTTTTACAACAGTTTAGTAAATTCACACTGACCTTTTGAACATCTTAACTGTCAGTTGGGCATCAAGACAAAACCTTTTGTAGTTATGCATATACAGTATACATTTTGTTGAGCTTTGTCTGCAGGTTTGTTGAACATTTTCTCTGTCACATTGTACAGGAGCAGCAGTTTGATTTCACATAAATTTCAAGATGCCAAGCAACTATGGATGTCAATTATATTTGTAGAAAACAGTAAACTGACTACAACTGACTCATGTGGAATGTCAAGTACAATAAACTGCTTCTTAACATTTACAACTTCAATATGCAACTTCTTTGTTCAAAATGGTGCCAGACTTTCTTGTTGATTTCTAGTTTAACAGACAGGACACATGCATGGAACAGACTACCTTACATGTTTGCCCCAAACTTGATAGTAAAGAAGACAGTTTTTTTTTACACTCTAAGGAGCTGCCTGACGCTTCTCTGCATACATAGTTGCTATCTTAACTACTTTTTCAACATTCAAGATAAAACAAAACATTTTAAATGTTAAAACGAATAATCCTGGTTGTAAGATAACATCGAACATTAATCCAACTTACTATAAGTTAAAACCATACCAACATTGAAGTATTGGTAATATGGTAAATCACTAAACTCGTAGCAACAGAAAAATCTTTGAGAAAAACAAGAACATGAGAACTTGTTCTTGTCCTAGTTACTAGTCAAGGGTACAGAGATATCTGTATTGTTAGTCATTATGAGGTTGACCATATTTAGAATGTTTGGCCTTAAACAAGTCCAAATCCACTTTCCACAGTGCCGATGCTTGCAAGTAGAGCTTCACGAAAAACACTGTATGACTGATAATGTGATGGGAGCTTGAGTGTTTCGAAGCATGTGGTGGCTGTAGGCATGCGGCCACGTCCAACTTCCACGATGAGTTCATGTGGAAGAACTTCCCATCCGTGCCAGAACTTCAGCAGCTGCAGGAGACATTCTGAGGATGCTTAAAAAAAATTGTGACATAACTTTATTACAGTTTTTGTCAGTGGATTTGGCACGTGTAGAAAAACAAAAGTCTTCACTATCTCAAGACAGTTCACTTGGCCATCTTGACAGACTTTCCTTTTTCAAAACTGCGCAGGGCTGCAAAAGCAAATACTGATGTGTCTTAAGCAGATATCTTTAGAAAAATCAAATATTTGCATCAAAACTACTGTCACCTGACAGACATGAAGACATAATCCAAACTTTGGCTTAAACGTACAACTAACCCTTTTAGGTTAAATTTCAATGATGTATGTGTGAGCATTTCAACAGTGTATGAGAATTTTTAAGTAGTGTATATGAGCATATAACATTTCAGTAGTGTTTATGAGAATATTTCAATGGTGAATGTGAAAGGTCTTACTAGTGTGTGTGTGTCGACAATTTCCATTTCAATAGTGTATATGAGAGTGATTTAGTAGGGAATGTGAGAGGTTTTCAGTTAAGAGTGAGTGTTTCAGTAGGTAAAATGAGAGGGTCTCATAATACATGTATGTGAGAGGTAAAGTAGTTGTACGTGCTAGCCAAAGTTTGGATTATGTCCCATACCATAAGGCCTCTAGATCATATGTTCAGCACATTCTCAGGTGACCATGTTAACTGTATTTGGAGCTTGGACTTTGGCTATATGTATCAAATCAATAGAGAATGCACATTAGGCATTTCAGAAAAAAATACATTTTTAAATACAAATAAATTACATAAAAATTACATCTGTGCAAATTGTTTAAAGACAATTCATACATCATACTTGGTAGACCGAGGTTGTCAACCCTGTTCCTTGATGAAAACATTCTTGCTGGGGGACCATGAATATGATTGAGTACCACTAGTGAAGACTATTACATGGAAACATACCATCTTCAATGAATGCTCTCAAGAATCCAGACATGCGACATTTGTCTTCCAGACTCGTGTCATCATCCTCCTCATCAGTGTCAGACTGCATTGGCCAAGTTATTTGGTCCAGAATCACCTATATGATAAAACATAATTCAAATCACACCATAAATGTTGGGTAGTACCCAAATGGTTTAGCAGTTAACAATCATAATTGCTGGTTAAGTACTGAGCTATTGCATACATACATGTGGCAGGTAAGAAACAGCAGAGCTCCTTGGAAAGAGCAATGGGATGGTGTCTGGCCTCTCTGTCAGCAGATCCAAAACGAGTGTTTCTTTCAACCCTCTCTTTAGTTGTTTAATTTGCTGTCGAGATCGGCCAAGAACCTATAAAAAGCAATGCTTGCAAGGCTTTTTTTTTTTTTCACAGAGTTGCATCAAATACATTTCTTTCATGTAAAATTTGTGCTTTCAAAGTTACATTTATGACAAACAAGGACAATCCACTCGTATAAAGTTAAGTTTTACGGGTCAGTAAGTAGTATTTTCTATTAAAAAGTGACACGTAGGATATGTGAAAGAGCTAATAGGAATCATTCACCCAAAAATATTAACAGTGCAAATAATAAATGAAAGCTAGTAGAAACATGTATAACTCACTGCATGAAAAAGGAGCTTCTCCATTAGCCATCTCCTGTTTTCGTTGGTCACTCCTGGGAGATCCCACCCCAATGCCAACTCTTGGATGGGCCGCTTCTGCTCTGCCGTCAGTATTGTGGACCCTTCCCGCTGTCAAACAGTAGGTTAAAATCTAACAAATATAGACGGAGGAATACAAATTTGATGCAAGTACAAAATGATGTACAAATTTAGGTAACGGTAAATGTGTACCAGTCTGACTGTCTCCCTGACATCTGTGTCACAGCAGTCTTCAATGTCAATGCAGGCCATTTCAGGCATTCCACCACCCAAAACATGGACAATGGCTTGGCTCAGACCAGTCAGACATGGACCGTTGTGCGAGAAAGAATGGCCTATGATGCGTCCAGCAACCAAGAAAAGGTCACTATCTAGGATGATTTGTGACATCGAGGGCACAAGATGATCCTTTTCACCCTCGAATAACAAGGTCTTTCCTGGTCCTGAAAGATTTAGAAATAGACTTAAATGATGTATGAAGTGATTGTGATTATTAAATATAATCAATAGTGCTAATAGCTGGAATTAAGATATCTTAAATCATATCGCAAAATTGTCATACTAACCAATTTTCCATTGAAATCCAAATTGCAATTTGGACATTATAGTAGAAAGGCAATGCCTGGTCACACCTTCCCCAATAGCTGCATCACCTATGGTAGGAACACACCAAAATTTACATTAACTCATGTTTACCTCCGCCAAGGAGGAAATGTTTTCGCCCGCATCCGTGTGTTTGTTTGTGTGTTGTCCGCCTGTTAGCAGGATATCTCAAAAAGTTGGGCACGGATTTGCACAAAACTTGGTCTAAAGGTTGGTTATTGGCCAAGGACGAACTGATTAACTTTTCATGCTGACTGGCAAAAAGGGGGCGTGGCTTATCACCAAAAGGTGCACAACTTCTTTGCGGGGTGTTGTCAGACATGGAGGAGGTCTGTGCTCTACTGAGAACATTATGTACTTCCTGACTACAATAGGTAATGTGTCATTGTATTACTGTACCTTCAAGTGTGCATCTGAAGGGAGCAGTCCAATCCACCTTTGGCCTTTTATAGAAGGTGAGGATGCTCTGTTCCCTGTCTTCAGTGGACTCCCTGAGGTCCATTCTGAAGTGGAGCTCCACTTGGTGTCTGACTCCATGTGTGTACAGCTCTCCGTGGAATCTGTCAAATCTATGCACTGAGTCAAAGGCACTGATGGCCCTGAGGTGGATGCCAATTCTGCTGTCATCTCTTCACCGACTGAAGGTGACGCTGTCAGCACCTCAGCTGCTTGAGTTTCTGGCCTTGTTTCAAGAGTGTTTAAGAATACATTTATTTACAGTGATACAATGTTTCAAGCCATGGCCTTACAGTACATGGCTGATCTGAAGCCTATGAATGGTTTTTCAGTGCTCTGAGAGGTCTGTATAACACAAGTCTTACCACTGTTTACACTTTGTACATATTTTTGTATTGCTGTAACACCTTACAGCGTCCAGTTAATAAGAACAGACACTTTAAAAACACAACACTTATGTCATTTACACTTGAACAATAAAATACAGGAGTTCCTTTAAGTGTACCAGTTAATTCAATCCTTATCACAACCATCACAATACAGTGTGTAAAACAGCTGTTATTTTAGTACAAGTTTACATTTAAACAATTTCTCAAAAATAACTGATTTACCTCTTGCATGTATCACTGTGTGACTTTATTTCAGAAAATTTGAATTCACCCCCACAAGACAGGCATGCGATGGGGGGCCCATTGTCTGTGAGGATTCACTGTCCTGCTAATGTAATAGTAGAAGGAACGGCATACATATGTGGTTATATAGCATCTTATTGAGAAATGGGTAAAAAAGTGGCAACATACCAGTGTCACATACACAGATTAACACAATAGCCTATTCCCCAAATGTTTTGCATGATTGGCTTTATCTTTGTTGCAAAATAGGCATTTAGAAACTATGAGTAACATCTTGAAACACAAGAAAAGTTAAAAATGATAGAAATTTACCTCACATTTCACACTTGACTCACCTTATCCATATTCAGGCTTCTTTGAAGGGGTCGGATGTAAATAGTGGCACGCCCAATCAGTGTCTCAGGAGACTTTACAAACTTTACCTTGTAGCCTGTACTCGGGCAGGCAATGAGAAGCAGTTCTCTGCTCCGTGTTGTGCCATGGATTCTCATGAGTTCAAACCCCCCCGCTTCGCTCAATTTTGGGTATGCTTCCATCAAGCACTGCTTAAAATAGCCTGGGCTGGACTCTTGTCCTACAACAAACAATACACCGTTATTGAGAAGAACAGCAATAGCAACAAATACTCGATTTAAATTATACAATAAACATTTCATTAACATCTTGATTAAGATAAAAAAAAATTGTATCTGATATATGACAATAGACTGTAAAGCACAAATGATTAGATGATGGATATCGCTTTTTTGATAGGACAAACTATAGTACAAGCATGTGATCATATGCTGCAATGGCTTTGGCCAGAGAAAATGTGATACACATTGATGGAATCTGATAACCTTAGCCTTGGGAACCAAGCTTACCTCGAAAAGTTATACGTTTTTCACCGAAGCCAGCATTTGCCAGTTCACTTTTCTGACAACGAGTAGGTGCCATTGTGGTAGATTTAGTGCTTAAACAGCAGAACATGTGTGTGAAGGTTACTGCATTTGTAGCTCCGACAGGGCGTGAGACTCCAGAGGTGCTTGGACGAGGCATGGGCCTGTGATGTAAGCTCAGTGGCCTTGGCGAATTCCTGTATGGTGCAAAGGGTCTTGCCACTTCTGCTGAATAAGAAAATAAAAGTTAGCTTGCTAGCCTTGTGGCACATGCCGCATTAAAAACTACTAAAGCTGTAGTTATCCTATTTCATAAAACTTAATATTATTCCAGTCTGAGTGTTTCATAAGTTATGTTATGTTGGACTGAAGTGACAGAGGTTCTGTAGTTTTGCTCTGCAGTCGGATGCTGGCAATAGGCTAGCCCAAAGGGACACATAGCCGTCTAGCACAGGGCTCAAGAATTACTCGAATTACCAGAAAACAAGACTTCCGATTTGGGCGTTTAGCCTTCAAAATAAAAGCACAAGATTTTAACCAGTTCTACCCGAAGGTCCCGGTACCGCCCCCCTCAATGGCGTAGTGAGGAAAAGTTGCGATGGAAGTTGAAGTCAATTTATAGAATACATGAATGTTATACTGTTTTGAAAAAATGGGGTCTTGAGCTTTCAGAATCTGTACACCAATTGTATGTTGTCCAAACTCTGTCTGATTACGAAGTATTTTAACAATAATGTCGTACAAATATAAACTTCGTAAATATAAGAGCAAGTTGTGATCAAAAGATCGGGGATAATTTTCTCTTCAGTCTACAATAACATGCTTGGTATCGCTGGAAACTAGAACTTCCAAGCTTTCCAATGACAGTAAACGCACCTCGAAAATGGAACGATACAGGCCGCCATTTCCGGGGAAAAGTAGCAGTCAAACTTCACATTTTACGGTCATACTGCCAAAAATCTATGTTCTTGCCAAAATATTTCACCAAGGCTTATGTTATTTTTGCCAAAAATGGCAGATTTTAGTTACTTACGTTTCTGCCGTAACTTGGGACCAAACGGGAGTTAAAACAAACGTCAGGGGTGATTCCCCAGCCATTTTAGTCCAGCCAGACTGAATCCCTATGGAGGGTGCAGTGGCTCTTCGTCGCCCTCTGGTGGCTGCATCGAAGCACTGACACCAATGAGCCTTATACCATTCTGTTCCTCTGACTTAGACGAAACTGGGGATACCTCATACAGCACTGAGGACCCTTGCATTCTCCATTAATCTGCCTGAATAGCATGGATCTCTTCAGACATATATGAATATTGATCCATAATCATTGTGTTTATTACTATTTCAATGTTTTTGGGAGATGTATGTTATTTGTAACATGGCTATATGGAAATGAGTAGTGTTTTTAAGTAAAGCTCCCAGTAAACAGTCAACATATAAACAGTAAACTTGACCAAAACCTGGAGACTGCCTGAGTATATTTTTAGAAATTGTATCATAAATGTTGTATTTTAGTGTATTTCCATCAAATTTACAGTTACAGTTGTAGTCAAAGACTAGGAGAAGACATTCAGTTGCATCATTATCCATGGGATCTTGGTTATAATGGTGATATTGCCTTTGAATTTTAGATTATATACTAGGCGAGGATGAAAATCTTATTTTTTTCCTTTATTGCATCTCCACTTACTCTGGAATGGTAACAGATATAGGTTTACTTACAATGGACTCATATTCCTTAGCTTCTTACCTATCAAAGGAGACCAGAACTATGCATATAGGCCTTATGGTTGAGGAGCTACTCCTGATTCATTTTGGGTATGTCATTTTAGGCTTTTTTTCCCCCTGAATTTTGGCCTGGGTCTATTAAACATGTAGAAACACTGTTTTAAACCCATTACCTATTGTAGCGTATGTATTTAATTCAATGAGCCCCAACATTAATGTTTGATGTCATAATAATAATGAAAAATGCCATAATGTGCCATTTTTAACTATAAAGGCTGCATATATGACTGCAATGTGGTGGTGGTGCTCCTAAAGAAGAGTAGGGAGCACCAGTACTTAGAGTGGAAAAAGTTATTCTGGAGCCCTGTAACGTCCCTTTGGGGCTAGCAATAGGCTTCCAGCTGCTGGCATCCAACAGCGGGATTTTACAGTCTTTCAGTCTTGTTGATTTTACCACAGAATTGTTAAGTAGCCTAAAGTTATACTTTTGCAACGTCATTATGATAAATCACTATACTGAATGAGACGGTCGGTAAGGAAAAGTTGTTGGCTAGTTAGATTAACATTACAATCAAGAGGAGGCGGAGGCGGTCATGTTGTTTTGCCAATCTTCTAACGCGCCTCGCTAGCGTACTCAGGTAAATCCAGCACTAGTTCGCTAATTAGATTGCTAACTTCGAGCCATATTTAGTAAACATTATTTACACCTACCATCCACAGGGTCCCTTGGTACACCGGCTGGAGCTGGAGCTGACGGTGGAGTGCCAACGCCATCCAACCTGTTTCTCTTAAAACTTGAGAAATTGACTTCTGCATTAGCTCACATTAACAAGTGCTGTCTGTAGTTCTGAACTACAAACGTACTCTGGATCATCATCTTCTTCTCCTTCTTCTTGTTCGAGTTGGTGCATACCGCCACCTACTGTACCGGAGTGTTTAGAGTCACTCTCTGAATGCCTTGAAAGGTTGGAACGAATACTTCTGGGAGTGATTAGTCGGACTTAGTGGGCGGGCCAAAACAAGTTGATTGACAGTTTGGGCTCATAAGGAAAAGGCAAAGGCAATAGGGAAATACACACGGAAATAAATGAAGAAATAAATGTAAAAATATATATGGAAATAAATAAATAAATGTATATGGAAATAAATAAATAGATAAATTAAAAAAAAAAATATGGAAATAAATAAAGAAATATATATAGATATAAATGAACAAATAAATGTGAAAATAAATATAAAAATGAATAAAAAAATAAATGTGGAAATAAATGAACAAATAAATGTGAAAATAAATATAAAAATGACCTTTGCTTCACTGGGAGATTGCAGAGGGGATGCTGCACAGACTGGATGGCGAACTCTCATTGGTTGATCCGGAATTGTTTTTTCTATTCAGTTTTATATTTCCACATTTATTTATTTATTCTTTTATTCATTTATTTATTGATCTGGCACTTCAAGTGTTCCATACAAAACAGCGCAAGGATGGCTTCTTCAATCTCTGTCTCAGATGGAGCTCCTCCTGTAATGTGAACTCCTGGGGCCGTATCTACAGAGCCGCCTCGTACTAAGAGTTGGTCCTCGTGGTGAAATTCTAAGAAAACTCTGAGAGTGGTGACGTTTTCTAAGAATTTCCCCTTAAAAGTAAGACCAAATCCTAGTAAAGATAAAAGCTTTTCACAACGCATCTTAGCCCTTAAGAGAGCTCCTAAGGTGGAAAACTGTTAAGAGTAGAGAGGAGGACTTTTAGGAAGTTAGGAGTTTCTTAAGGAGAGGAGAAAATGGCTGAAAGACGCAGAAAAGACGCATTAATGCCATTGTTATTATGAAGGTTATCACAATGTTAAGATATTTAGCAACAGGCAAACAGTGCAGCAGTGATAATGCAACCACGTTGTAGAATAAGAAGCAGTACTGCTCGGGCTGGACTCACCTAAAAATGCTGGTGTAGACGGGCTTGGAGATACGTGTCCATCTGGTGTATCGGCCACAATCTCCTGGTATCCTTACAGAAGACACACAGGGAGGTGACATCGATTTTGTGTCACTGTCCTCAGTGGAAACCCCGGTTAGGCTGGGTTCCCTTACAAATGTTGGTGGAGTTGGTGTTTGAGATAATACCAGCTTTGCGTCACTGGGAGATCCACAAGGTGTGCTGGACAGAGTGGATGGTGTTGAACTCTCAGGTGGAGATGGTCTTGGAGTTGCGTGTCTAACTGTTCTTCTAGCCACAATCTCCTCTCTACTGGGGATCCTTACAAAAGACACTCTCTCTTTAACACCTTTCACCGGGAGGTGATAGCACTTTTGTGTCACTTACAACTGCTGGTGGAGATGGTCTGAGAGATAATACCAGCTTTGCTTCACTGGGAGATGCAGAGGGGAGGCTGCACAGACTGGATGGCGAACTCTCGTTGGTTGATTCGGGAGGTGTCTGTGCCGGCACCGTGGGACATGGTTGTCTTTCCGCTGTCTCTTTTGGGTCTGTGAAGGAGCTGTGATTGTTTGTGTGATTATTCTAAAACGTGGTTGCATTATCACTGCTGCACTGTTTGCCTGTTGCTAAATATCTTAACATTGTGATAACTTTCATAATGATAATAGCATTGATGCGTCTTTTCTGCGTCTTTCAGCCATTTCCTCCTCTCCTTAAGAAACTCCTAAGCTCCTAAAAGTCCTCCTCTCTACTCTTAACAGTTTTCCACCTTAGGAGCTCTCTTAAGGGCTAAGATGCTTTGTGAATAGCTTTTATCTTTACTAGGATTTAGTCTTACTTTTAAGGGGAAATTCTTAGAAAACGTCATCACTCTCAAGAGTTTTCTTAGAATTTCACCACGAGGACCAACTCTTAGTACTAGGAGGCTTTGTGGATACGGCCCCTGATGATTTAGCTGAGACAGCTTGTGAAGCAGTAGGAGAGACAGCATCAGAAGCATCACTGCTCAGGCTGGACTCACCTAAAACTGCTGGTGGAGGCGAGCTTGGAGGGATGTCTCGATCTGGTGCATCGGCCACAATCTCCTGGTATCCTGACAGAAGAGACACAGGGAGGTGACATCAAGTTTGTGTCACTGTCCTCAGTGGAAACCCCGGTTAGGCTTGGTTCCCTTACAAATGCTGGTGGAGTTGGCGTTTGAGACAATACCACCTTTGCTTCACTGGGAGATTGCAGAGGGGATGCTGCACAGACTGGATGGCGAACTCTCATTGGTTGATCCGGGAGGCGTCTGTGCCGAGACCGTGGGACACGGTTGTCTGTCCGGTGTCTCTTTTGGCAGCCCGACATTTTCCTCGCCCCGAGACGTCACGTCTGCAAAACAGCGCAAGGATGGCTTCTTCAATCTCTGTCTCAGATGGAGCTCCTCCTGTAATGTGAACTCCTGGGGCCGTATCTACAGAGCCGCCTCGTACTAAGAGTTGGTCCTCGTGGTGAAATTCTAAGAAAACTCTGAGAGTGGTGACGTTTTCTAAGAATTTCCCCTTAAAAGTAAGACCAAATCCTAGTAAAGATAAAAGCTTTTCACAACGCATCTTAGCCCTTAAGAGAGCTCCTAAGGTGGAAAACTGTTAAGAGTAGAGAGGAGGACTTTTAGGAAGTTAGGAGTTTCTTAAGGAGAGGAGAAAATGGCTGAAAGACGCAGAAAAGACGCATTAATGCCATTGTTATTATGAAGGTTATCACAATGTTAAGATATTTAGCAACAGGCAAACAGTGCAGCAGTGATAATGCAACCACGTTGTAGAATAATCACAAAAAACAATCACAGCTCCTTCAGAGACTCATATTTCAGATACTTTTAGGGCACAAGAAGAAGAAGAAAAATAATAATAACTAGGGTAAATGTGTGTTGTAGGCACCAAATGTTGCACATTTCCTTAGAGTTGATACCTGCACAAGTGCACCAACTTTGGTTAAGATAGCAGAGGCCTCGCACTACGTGCTTGGACCCCTAATAATCGGAACAATTACAATAGGGTTCCCCGCACTACGTGCTTGGATCCCTAATAATCGGAACAATTACAATAGGGTTCCTCGCACTACGTGTTTGGACCCCTAAATATTAAAAAATAATAATCTGTCATCAGAAAAACTACCAATAATAGGCCTACAAAAAAATAACAATTAGGCCTACTGATCGACGTGACATCAGATTATTAGGCTATTCAACAACGGCGTGCTGTTGGCAGCTTCAAACAGCAGGTACACACACACACACACACACACACACACACACACACACACACACACACACACAACATGGTAGGTTCTACTTACTCGACTGACGAAACATTTTTGTTCAGCGAAAACATGTCAACATGTTCGGGTGAAAGGCGAGACCTCAGTCTATTAACAATAAGTCCAGCAGCTGAAAAAACTCTCTCAGCTGGCACAGATGTTGCAGGCACACAGAGATAGCGACTTGCAAGCCGGAACACCGGCATAGTTTTGGAAAGCATCGCGTCTTCCCGCACCACCACACAAGTAGATCTTCATTAGGTGGGATACAGGTTTACAACCTTATTTTCCTTTTCTAGATCAAAATACTGCCAAACCGCACTGGAGATGTCATCTCTGTCCAGTCCCAATTTCCGGGCATAACCGCCTGCTGGGGCTGCAGCCCCGGCTAGTGGCGGGTGGCTGCGTAACATCTTAGACGCAACAGTTAAAGAGCAACTTGCAGGTTGGAGACCCCAGTGAATCAATGTGTAGGAAAATGATGTAGGAACTAGATTTTCATAAAAATATACTTATATATACACAACAGTGACTTCTGGAGTCGTTTTTGTGAAAGAAGTTTACTTCCGCATCTAAAAAAGGCAAACCGGAAGTGACGTAAAAAAAGGGAGAGTGGTCAAGTTGAACAATAAGAACAACTAGAAAATTTCAGGAAATTTTGAGTGTGCCTGCTGCTTGGTGCGCATCTCCATCCCTCGCACACACACAAACACAAACAGTATGACAGTATTAAACAATACTAGAAAATTTCAGGAAATTTTGAGTGTGCCTGCTGCTTGGTGCGCATCTCCATCCCTCGCACACACACAAACACAAACAGTATGACAGTATTAAACAATACTAGAAAATTTCAGGAAATTTTGAGTGTGCCTGCTGCTTGGTGCGCATCTCCATCCCTCGCACACACACAAACACAAATAGTATGACAGTATTAAACAGTATTAACTGTCGACCTAGCCAATCATGGGCAGGTGTGAGAATTTCTGCCCAGAGACTGAGTCACTAGTTGCTATGGATACAGGCCCCCCTGTGGCAGGAAACCTTGAACTAATGTTTCATTAGCACTCACAATAAGCCAAAACTGGTCCCCGAACAAATCCCTGTATCTCGAAAAGTAAAGCTTGCATCAAAAATGTTTTTTCACTTTGAGCGTCCCAAGACGTCACTGGCGACACTGATGTATGACATGTGTCTGTATGATTTTAAAAAAAGGAGCTGTGATAAAATATAAATCACCTCCTTTTCTTCTTCTCACTCTGGGTTTGAGCGGTCAAATTACATGGAAGCGGATGGGAGTGTCGGACAGCACTCCCTGCCCTTTTGGGCGATTTATTCAAAAACCGTGGGTCCTATTTCAATGGAAGTAACATTGGGTGAGAGAGGACAAAAATGCCTACAATTTGGTGTATAAATCTTGCTTGTAGAGTGGAAGCTGTGGGACTAAGATGATAATGTTTGGAAGATTTCTGATCAAACTTGAAGGCGTGGAGCTAGAGTGTGTGACGACATCGCGTGCTCTAGGTCTGAACATTCCGCGCAATACACACCCATTATAAAATCTGAAACTGTCCAAAAGTCTTATAAAACGTAAACTGCGATTGCGTAAAAACCGTAGTAGCTATTGAAAAGTTACTTTAGACCAACAGAGTTCAAAGTCTTGTGACCCGTGTAAACTTTTAATCATGTTTCTGCGACAAAGTATGACCAAGTGGCGTGGCTCCAAAGAGGGGCCGGTTTGATGAATTTCTGCGATTTTTTCCCGATTCTCCATTCATTTCAATGGGCCGCACTTCGTGCTAAACTTTACGTACAATCTCGAAGAAAAGTCATAGCACTTGATTCCCGTTCAAGGCGCACGTTTTGATGTATTTTGAGGGGTGTCGCAACTATGCCCCGAGACTAGTTACACGCCAAAGTTTTGCAAGGAAGAATAAAAAGAAAAATAATAATAAGTATGAGCAATAATAAGAGTGTGCTCCTTTGCATTGCAAAGCAGGCACACTAATAATAATAAGTATGAGCAATAATATAAGTGTGCTCCTTTGCCTTGCAAAGCAGGCACACTAATAAGAAAATAATGGATCTCAACACTAGTTTTGACACTGAAGAGGTTGTAAATGTATATGCATACGCATATGATGGACCACAGCCTTATAATTATGAGCCTGCTAGGCGTCCAAGAGACCAGGAACAGACCAGGGTCAGAAGAAATAACGGTCAGAGGAGAGATATTTAGTTGTGGTGTGAGGAGAACCAGCAGAGAACTGGGCAGGTGTCTTGGTGAGTGACCAGCGTTAGCTAACGATATCTAACGCTGTGTTCACATCACAATAGGGTGACCAGACGTCCTGAAAAATTCGGGACAGTCCCAAATTGCGAGCAGTTGTCCCGAAAATTAACCGTTATAGTAATTAATAATATGAACAAGCTAAAACGAGAGCTGTCTGTATGCTGTGAGACTCGACTTGACTTGAGACTTGAAGGCAAAAATGCTGAGGAGAACTGACTTGGTGACACAGTAATATTGAAAAATGCTGCACTGAACGTATTGTGTCTTTTGGAGCGCTGCCAAATTATCATGAACAGGCTAATCAATAACATAACGGAGATAGGCTACGCATCAAGCTGCTGCTGTCACCAGAATAAAATGTAGAAGACTCTAAATTCAAATGAGAGAACCTTTTCATTAAATTGTCAATTAGTCTACATGAATTAGTAGATCAATAGTTTTTTTTTACTCTGAATCCGTGAAAATATTCTGATCAAATCGCTTATGTAGGCTATAATTCCTGCTTTTAGTTATTAAAAATGTCCTGTTCGTTTTTGTAAAATATGTAAGAGTATTATTGATGTGTTTTCACTTGTTATTGCACTGATTAGGCTATCATAAATAACGGATTGTTGATGTCATTCGACGTGTTTTAAACCAGATGACGGAGAGTGCAGCCGCCACTGCGGGAAGAGTTTGTGATAAAAATATCTAAAAAAAAAAAAATGTGTTTGTAAGCTCCTACAGCTTAATGACAATCTTAGCTGCTGAAAAGACGTTTAAAATGACTGTAACATACCTGTCACCTGTGCGTAATGGTTCATGCGTCTTGTAAACACAGCCAGGACGCTATGCTTCATATCATCAATCATCATTAATAAGTAAATAAATCTGATTGGCAGTTTCATACATAATAATGTCAAGCGAGTTCACAGGGCTGCCAACTCTCCTCTCGCGCCGTGCACACCAGGCAGGAGAGTGAGTGAGTTGCTATGGTTACGGGGACGCTCTGTGTCTGTCGCTCTGAAACTTTCTCATGATTCCCAATAATAGGATTTTTAGGTTAGAAAACAAGACTTACGGTGCACAGTTCACGTTTTCGTCGAGCTGAATCTCTGACGGATCCGTGACCATTACTCCCGCCGGCAGAACCAGAAGCTGCTGCTGACGGCGGACCTGATGACGCCGCTTTGTGCACTGAAGGAACCGCACCGGCTGTCAGTCTCACCCGGTCCTGGCTTCGAAATCCCATCCTGAACTCCATCATATCACCGGGAAGATAATCCTCCGGTCTAAAATAAGCGCCACAAACGACCGCGTTTTTCGTTGCAGATGCAGCAGTGAAGTCCCGCCTCTTCACCTGCACAAAACACACCTAGGCACGAAAACTAGCACCATCCCTTTTCCTGTTAGGAAAATTGTGGACTCGATGTCCTGACAGGCTGGAATTTGTGCAACCTGCACAAACACAGTAATTCACCATCATGAAAAATGGTAAATTGCAAAGATAAACTAGAAAAAAATGCCGACTCACAAACTAACAACCGCTCAAACTCACTACCGCCTACTACTGCACAGTGTACTGTAGAGGGAGTCTGTGAGACGGACTCCCTTATGTGACGCAGTATGACGCGATGTTAGAAAAAAAAGGCGTTTTTAGGAGCTTTGCTCAAAACGGCCACTTTTTCCTCTGAATTTGTGCCCTTATGTCTTGTAAAACATATTAAATTCCGCATTAACTTTTCAAATGGTCATTTTCAGACAAGGTTAAGTATAAATTTCGTAAAATATTTAACCTGCAAGTTGCTCTTTAAGCGGCGTACATTATTAATAATTAGTTTAACCGACTAGTATTTCTGGTGCCGATTAATGAGGGTAGAAACGTTTAAACGACTAGTCGACTAATCGCGCACATCCCTAACACACACAGTTACCCTGCTTATCCATGCATTGTTTACATAGGCCCTCTGATGTAAAGACTGCATAAGCAGCACAGAACCAGTAAGTTCCTCACCCTATTATGCTTTGTATGATTGATAAATTGTGCCATTGATAAAGCCACTGTCAGTCACTCTGTGTATATTGTCATCAATCTGTTATCTTTATACTTTTAATATATATACCATATACTATATGTGACGCGTTCTATCATTTTCAGTCGGAAGTCGCAACGGCGCATTTGTGGATAAACGTGATTTTATGAGAAAAGATCGATTTTTGGCTGTTTCGGGGTAAAAAATATTGTGAAATTCAACCGGTAAATATAGTTTTGAAGCTCGTAAAGGTAGGGTGACAAGCAGAGCTACTAACTTAGTTTGTCGACAAAGCTCGCATTCCTCATGTTGCCAGGTTCGTGGTTTTCAATGTACTTGGAAATGTTATAAATGCTGTAGGACTTAAAACGCTGTTTATAAAGTTTGTCAGGGTTGTATTGTGGAGTTTTGTTATTGGTTTGTTATTTTGGACTAGTTTCATTGATCATTGGACTGTTTATGGGTTGGGTTTAATTGGCACTGGGAGGGTTTTGTCGCTACGAACTTGGCAACACTTCTCCCCTTACTATGGTGTGTGTGTGTGTGTGTGTGTGTGTGTGTGTGTGTGTGTGTGTGTGTGTGTGTGTGTGAGAGAGAGAGCGAGAGAGAGAGACATTGAATTTAATTGATATTATTAAATATCGCGCAATGGACTGATATAATATCAGACTACTTTTTACCACTTAATTGACTTTAAACTTTGAGGCCCTTTTCCTCAAAAACATAGTTTGGAAACAGTCAAGACATCAAGGGGTGCATGTTAGAGCTGCAACGATTAATCGATTAATCGATTAGTTGTCAACTATTAAATTAATCGCCAACTATTTTGATAATCGATGAATCGGTTTGAGTAATTTTTTAAGAAAAATAAGTCAAAATTCTCTGATTCCAGCTTCTTAAATGTGAATATTTTCTGGTTTCTTTACTCCTCTATGACAGTAAACTGAATATCTTTGGGTTGTGGACAAAACAAGACATTTGAGGATGTCATCTTGGGCTTTGGGAAACACTGATCCACATTTTTCACCATTTTCTGACATTTTATAGACCAAACAACTAATCGATTAATCGAGAAAATAATCGACAGATTAATCGACAATGAAAATAATCGTTAGTTGCAGCCCTAGTGCATGTCACTCAATCTGTGGAGTACAAAGATAATTTTTGATATCACCAGAAAGCTTAAATTCTCCTCTTTCCAACAGTGTATTAAACTCAAAATGGTTTGAGGGGTCAATCTGACTGGTCACATATGTTATAATGTATACTACGATTATTGATAGTATTTGTTATTAGTATGAGTGTAGTAGTACTTATATTACTGTATTACTCATTTATAATTTATACTATTTATTGTATTTATATTTAAGTTGTATACATTTTAAATGTCATACTTGCATTGTAATGATTTTGTGAAAATTAATAAACAAATCATTCCATATGAAAATTTGCTTTGTGCTATATTTAAATAATGACAAAATATATGCAGTAAGAGTTGAAAAATGTTGAAAAAATGTAACTAATATTTTTGAGTAATTGTGTAGAAATCCTAAATATATTATAATGTAGGATTTATAACATTAATAGGATAACTATGGGTAGTGGATCAATTGGGCCATCAGCGGGCATCTGTCTAAACCGCTATTTACCCGCTGGTGGGCCGCTGGAAAACCGATGAGCAAAACACCACTACCCCGCCAGGGGCTGCTGCCGCGGAGACAATTGTCTATGAGTTTTTCTTTTTCTCCGCCGTTTTTCTATCCTACCCCATGCTCTATGGCAAAATTATGTAAGTGTGTTCATTCATGTTGCTATCTATGCAGTCTTAGTCATTTTTGTTTGTTTTAGTCATTTTACTTTTGGGCTATTTTCCCATGATTCCCGGTGCAACACCGTATTTAGAAGCTTAACATTAAATTAACAATAACTGTGTTAGAGACATAGGCTATGTTAAGTTGTATATCGTCACTGTCGGGCGGAAACCTTGTATCTCCATTTTTCGTAATTAAATTTTTTTCATAAATCAATGCTATTGGTCACCCTTTATGTCTGTCTGTGGGTTTTACAAATATTTAACCAATGAAAAGTATTAAAAAGAGCTTGTGACTAAATGTCGTAACTCCATTAGATCCTCAAACTGTCGGCAAAACCTCATAACTCCACCCCGCCTCCATCTTGAATTAAGTGCCGCACGCAGAGCTGAGGTAAACCGTGACGAGGCAATTTCGTCTCACTTCGTCTGACGTAAATAGCTCAATAAAATGTTTTCAAATTAGCCCTAGGTTGCAAACTTAGTTAAAACTATGCAGTGTACCTGTTTATCAAATTTAGCACTGATGTTAACATTGTGATTATAGATGGAAGTGTTTGCTGAGGAGACTAGAAGCTAGAAGCTAGACTAGAAGCTACTAGAAGCTCTGTTTCCTCGTCTTGCATTCAGTTTTGTATACCCTCCAGTAGGCAGCAGTATTGAGCCAGAATTGTTGGTAGTTGCTTCACTCAACTGTAGAAGAACACAGCAGTAGTAGGCAGTTGTTTGGAGACAGTCTCTGGTTGTTTGCAATACAAGAGCTGAATAAAGAACCGGTTGTTTGAATAAGTACAGTGTTTTCTTTACTCAAGAAACACTAAGTCTATAAAGGCTAATGTTTTATGTATTTGAGGACTGAGACATGTGGGAGCGGAGAAGAGTGCAGGCAAACCACGGTAGGTTGGAGTGCAGTTTAGTTACATATCTAAGGACATCTAAAGTCGACATAGCCTTTGTTCAGGAAACACATTTAAATAAGAAAGAATCCCTAACGCTGAGGTGCTCTTGGGTGGGGAAGGTTTTTTCAAGCCCAGGAACGGGCAAAAGTAGAGGGGTCTCCATTTTGATCAATAAGACGTTAATTTAAGAATAGAAGTTAATTTTAATGATATGGAAGTGTTAACTGACTCGGAAGGCCGCTATGTAATAGTACATGGGCAATTACTGGACACACCAGTTTTTCTCTGTAATATATATGCGCCTAATTCAGATAGGCCAGAGTTTTTTCATAACCTATCACAACTTCTCTTGGAACTAGGGAATATTCAGATAATATTAGGTGGTATACAAATACGAGATCAGGATCTTGATAGGTCCCTACCTAGACGTAATACAGAGAGTAGATCAGCTGTTGCCATTAGACAGCCTCTGATTTGGGTCTAAAAGACATCTGGAGATTGATGCATCCAGATAGAAGAGATTACTCGTTTTTTTCTTCCCCCCATAATGTTTACACCAGAATCGATTATTTTCTAATCTCTCAGTCATTAGTGGGCTGTCCTGTTAGCTCTAATATAGGTAATATATTAATTTCAGACCATGCTCCAGTTAAAACTAAATTCTCAATTCTGACACCTAAAAGCCGGAGGTGGCGTTTAAATGTATTCTTACTGAAAGACAGTATATTCCTCAAGATGATTAGAAATTAAACTTTGCTTTTTGAGCAAACTAATAGAAAGCAGGACAGTGCCCTTGCCATCTGGTGGGATACTCTGAAAGCCTATTGGAGAGGGAGAATCATTTCCTATGCTTCCTTTAAGAAGAAGTCAGCTAATGAGAAATTCACTGAATTGGAGAGTGAACTTCAAATACTTGAAACCTCATAGTCTCATAGTCTCAAACCAAGCCCACACTGAACAAGATAATTGCCACTAAATATCAATTAAATAAATTAGATCATAAGAAAGCAGACTATGCCTTATTTCGAACCAATCAGACATACTGGGAAATGGGTGAAAGGCCTGGTCGGCTTCAGGCCTACCGCTTGAAACAACAAAACAGTAACCATATAGCTGGTATACGGCAGCCAGATGGAAATATCTCTACCTCCTCTAAGCAGTGACAGAGACTTCTTGGAGGCACCATTAAAAATAGAGGAGATCTCTCAGGTGATTAAAAGCATGCCACTAAACAAATCCCCCGGGCTAGATGGATTTCCTACCGATTTTTACAGAACATTTGAAGATATTATAAGTCCTTTGTTGCTTGAGGTTTATAACGATGCATTTACAGCTGGCACCTTGCCACAATCCATGCACGCCGCAGTTATATCTCTCATTCACAAAAAAGGAAAAGATGCTTTACATCCTAGTGGCTATCGGCCTATTTCTTTAGTTAACTGCGATCAAAAGATCTTAGCAAAGGTTTTTGCAAACCGTTTGTCAAAAGTTATTGGAAACATATTCCACATGGACCAAACAGGCTTTATCCCGAAACGCTATAGTTCTGACAATATTAGACGACTAGTCAGCTTACAGTACCTTGCGCACGACTCTGTCCATCCAATCGCTTTGTCGTTAGATGCCGCCAAAGCCTTTGATTGTGTTGAATGGAGTTACCTCTTTGAAACACTCAAAAGATTTGGCTTTGGGAAAAACTTCATTACATGGATTAAAACCTTATATGACACCCCCTACGCTTGTGTTTTAACAAATGGTCTTATATCTGATCTATTCCAGTAGCACAGATCCACAAGACAAGGCTGTCCAGGTTTGTTTGTACTTGCCTTAGAGCCCTTAGCACAGAGGCTGAGGAATAATACAGATATTCATGGGATCACAGTGGGCAGTAGTCATCATAAACTTTTACTGTACGCGAATGATATTTTACTACTACTAACGCAACCAGAAAAATCTATACCCACCTTGTTAAACTGTATTGAGGAATTCACACTATTATCTGGATATCGTATTAACTGGGATAAATCAGAAGCTATGCCTATATCGGGTTATTGCCCATCTACCCTGTTTCATCAGTGGAAATTTTGTTGGTCTTCAAAAGGCATCAAATACCTGGGCATTCAAATAACTCCTGATTACAAAGATATGGTCCGAGAAAATATCAATCCACTACTACAGAAAATGAAATCTGAATTTGGTAGGTGGACCAAAATTCACCTTTCGCTTTGGGGGAAAATTCACTCCGTTAAAATGATGACTGCACCTGTGATTTATTACATACTATCCCACCTTCCTCTGAATATTCCCGACTCCTACTTCAGAGATTTTGATACTCTTATTTTAGATTTTCTTTGGGGCAACTCACAGCACCATTTAGGAATGACGAAATTACAATCTCATACGAAGAAAGGGGGATTTTCTCTTCCCAATTTTAAATGGAACTATTGGGCTATCAATATAAAGTATATGAGAACATGGTTGCCAGATAATGAGGCAAGAGATAATCCAAGCTGGTTCCAGATAGAGACTGTAGTTAACGGTGGGCTATCTCCCTGGTCTGAGCTATTTGGCACAAAGTTGCTACAACAAAAGGATCATCCTATTATCACTAACACTAAATCAGTGTGGCACAAACTGCATAGCTGGCCGTTGGGACTTTTTAAAATCCCCTCGAGCACCTTTATGGAATAATAAGTGAATTTTAATTGGAGACAAAACAGTTAATTGGACACTATGGCGAAAAGCTGAAATTACCTACGTTTTGCATTTATTTGATAACCACACTAAGCACTTCCTAAGCTTCAACCAAATGGTAGATAAATATAAATTACCACGTAATCAATTTGGGAGATATGTCCAAATGCAAAGTGCCTTGTCTAAATGGTTAGGAAGCCCTCTTACCTGCCCCACGGGCAGCCCGACTGAAGAACTGCTGATTAGATCATTATCATGTCGGGGCATCGCTCCCAAGATCTATCATTTACTACAGGAACAATTAATGCCTACCATACACAAAAAAACTTTGAAAAGACTAAAGTCTGACACCCTCTCACATCCAGCTCACATCTAAAGACAATGTGTCATAAGTCACTGAGTTTTTAGTCACAGACTGATAAGATTTTGCAAAGACTGCCTACCATACACTAGAAGACTTTGAAAAGGGTTACCCCTACTCTTCAGAGTTTTCCAATAGATTGTAAACATGGACTGACTTGTGAACACCTCTACAAAGTAAATCCCCCTCCTACATACACATACACACGCACCCGCACACACGTGTATCACACACACACACACACGTGTATGTATGAGAGAAAGAGAGGGAGCACTGCAGCCAGATTTATATGATTGAAGCTAGCAATCTTCAGCTGAAACGTACGGTTAGCTCGTAGGCTAATAGCAAACGTTACAGTAGCTAACGTTAGCTTGCAAGTACACACACACACACACACACACACACACACACACACACACACACACACACACACACACACACACACACACACGTGTATGCAGGGGTTAAAGTGGGCCGGAACACTCCGGAACGGTGTTCCGGCACCTTCGATTAATAAATAATTACATATGATTGGCAGTTTCATACATAATAATGTCAAGCGAGTTCACAGGGTTATGTACTGTAAAAACTGTGGGAGGAGTAGTGCGCACAAGTTCTGTCCGGAAGAAGTGGAAAAATAAGAACTAGAAAAGGCTAAATTTTCTGAAGAAAATGTAATTGTGCTTGCCGCCCTTGCAATGTCCCTGTCCCGGCCCCTGTCCAATTTGACAAAGACTAGACTCACTAAATACAACAGCCAGTTGTGTTCAAAGGCATTGGGATACTTTTCTCAACACTCCACAACAATATGTCTGCTATCGAACAAAACTAGAGGTTCCCAGCTTTCCAAGGACACTGAAGTAGTAGTAGTAGTAGTAGACTACTACTACTACTAGTTCTAATACTACTATTTCTAATACTGCTAGTACTACTACTAGCAGTATTAGAGGTAGTAGCAGTAACAGTATTAGCAGCAGTAGTAGTAGGCCTAGTACTACTAGTAGTAGTAGTAGAGATGTGTGTATGTTACACAGTGAAATACACTGTAGATGGTCATATTTGACTACAGCAAATGACTGGATCACTTTAGAAAAACTTTAGAATAATTAGGTGGCAGTGACTATCAGAAATGACTGAATACAAGTCTTTGATGTTAACAGTACTATTTCAATAGGGCTCCCACAGTACAGGGAGAATCAACAGGTTCATGAATAGGCCACCAGGAGGAGCTGTGCTGAAAGTGCCTTTGGGGAGCCCCCTGGTGCCATAAACACGATACTACAGTACAGGGAGAATCAACAGTGCCATGAATAGGCCACCAGGTGGAGCAGCAGTAGTTGTAATGGAAGTAGAATCAGTCATTTAATGTTAATTACACCTGTGTTGTGTGTGTGTGTGTGTGTGTGTGTGTGTGTGTGTGTGTGTGTGTGTGTGTGTGTTTCAAAACTACAACTGCTACCACTTAGATATTGACATTGTGAGAGAGAGAAGTATATGAACAGTTAGATGTAAAATAAATGTGCTGTGAAAATTGTGGGAATAGTGGCAGTTGCTGAAGCAAGCCCAACTAAATAGATAGATAGATAGATAGATAGATAGATAGATAGATAGATAGATAGATACACAGAGAGAGATATCTGCTGGGTGAAGTACAGCAATGTGCAAACAGCAGCAAGATTTGTGAGCGCTGTGACAGGAAAAGGACGTCCAATGGAATACAACCACCGTAAAGACTGTCAATCATCTGTGTATTCCTGCACTGTCTGGTGCGCAGCGGTCACTACGGCGTTCCTAGGCGATTGCTAGGTGGTTGCTAGGGTGTTGCTAGGTGGTTGCTAGGGTGTCACTTGTGGTTGCTAGGTTACTAGGGAACAAAGACAATCCAAGGGAAAAAAGAATTGTTTCCAGCATTTACGGTCACCGAGTTACGATCGTTTAAAACTTAATAGGTCGCTGTAGCGCCCCCTATTTGCGAAATGACACGAAATTTTACAGGTCGGCTGAGACATGATATGTGCACAACTGTACCAAATTTGGATGGGATAGCATAATGCGTTCATGAGTTATACCAATTTTTAAACCATAGGCCCCGCCCACAACATGTCATCAAACTTTGGAAGCCCATAACATCAAAACGGTACAGAATATCAAAAAACGGCTCGATAACTTTTGTGCAGGACAGTCCAGGCATGCTGTGTGGCAAATTTGGTGAAGATTGGAGAAAATTCGTACAAACAGTAGCGAAAAAACTGTTTTGGACAAAATTCAAAATGGCGGAAAATCTAGTTAGGCGGAAATGGGCGTGGCCTATATGGTTAGATGCGTATGGACCCAGGGAATCCAGGGAAAAGAGTCTACATGCTACGGTTCAAAAGTTATGGACCAAAACGTAAAGAGGGCTGTTATAGCGCCACCATCAGGTCAATCAGTGTAATTTTTTAGAACAGAGTAGAAGGGGACACTGTGAACCTATCTACCAAGTTTGGGAACTTTAGCTCTTAGGGTTTCTGAGCTACAGCTACTTTTATGCAAAATCCCATTCAAGTCAATGGGGCAAAAAAATCGCACTTAATCGCGAATATCTCAAAAACTCCACGACGAATCTCTTAGAAAAGTAATAGCACACTTCCCCTCAATAAGCGGCACGTTTTGATGTCTCACATGTCTATGTACTGTAAAAACTGTAGGAGGAGTAGCGCGCAGAAGTTTTGTCCGGAAGAAGTGGAAAAACTAGAAAAGGCTAAATTTCCTAAAGAAAATTTAATTGTGCTTGCCGCCCTTGCCATGCCCCTGCCCTTGCCCCTGCCCTCAGACTTGGCGTTCACTAGTTTTGCTAAGGGTGCAGCATTGCAATCGTTAGCATTTTGCTCTGTAAATCCATATTAAGAGTATATATGAAAATCTGCTTATTTTGTCATGTAAAACCCCCCCAATGATCTGTTGTTGTAGCAATAGACAGATGTTGGCAGCAATTAAATATCACCAACACTGAAACACACCCAACAATACACCCAGATAAAATATACAATAAAAGGCAAATGTAATGCCATTAAGTGGTTAGTGTGACAGCTTTAAGCCAATTTAAGCAGCTAATAATGGACATAGGCCCTCATATTTTTATTTATTTATTTATTTTTTTACTTTATTGGCATGACATCTTAGCCTACAATTAAGATTACAATCCATAAATAAATAATTTATATAGATGCCATCATGTAAACAAGTAGGATACTACAGTAAAAACAAACATCTCTACACTTCAATCAACTTAAAATCCACAGTAGCCTATACAGATATGCAAATGAAGGTCCCCTCTAGTGTTATATCGCTATGATTGTAACACTGCCACCTTTCGAATTTGACAAAGACCAGACTCACTAAATACAAGAGCCAGTTGCGTTCAAAAGCACTGGGATACTTTTCTCAACACCACTCCACAACAATATGTCTGGTCTCGAACAAAATGAGAGATTCCCAGCTTTCCAAGGACAGTAAACGCACCACAAACACAGGCGGCCGAGACTGACAGAGCGCTTATGTGGGGAACTCATCGTCTTTGTCGCCATCTGTTGGCTGTGTCAAAGCACTGACATGAATGAGCTCGACCATTTCACTTTTTACAGCCTAGTAAGCTCTTGTAGCCTAAATAAAATTTTACATGGAAAAAATAGGACTACACACCAGGGGCAATAACGGCAATAAAGTTAAATGTGTATATTGTGTGTGTTTGTTTTGACTTACCGCGGTTCTTCTGTCCCAAATGCACCAAGCCAGCTGATAAAAACTCCTCTGTTAATATACAGAAGTCCATACATCCATACTATATCCGTTCCAGCTCGCCCCGTCTCCTCCAACTATCCTCGTCTCCGCATCGAACCCCGGATCCAAGTCCCCGTTCGCCGCCTTCTCTCTCCGGCGCTGCCCTGCACTGATACCCCTGGTTAGCTTCAGTTAGCTCCGGATGCTAGCCCTGTTAGCTCTGGTGCCCCCGTTCGCCGGCTTCTCTCTCCGGCGCTGTCCTGCCACCGCGACCACGGACTGCACTGTACCCCGGGTAAGCTTCAGTTAGCTCCGGATGCTAGCCCTGTTAGCTCTGGTACCCATCGGTGCCAAAAGCGCTGTTCGCCGGCGTCGCAACCCCCGCCGAAATCTCCGCCCGACCACCGGGAACAATTCGGCGCCCAGCTACCACCACTGGCCGCCAGCGCGCCACCGGGAAACTTCGGCAAGCGTCGGCAGTGCACTCGGCGCAACAGAAACCTCCATGCTTCGTCTGTGTCCATGCTTCCTCCATGCTTGTCTTGCATCGAAATAACTGGTGATATGATATAATTGTATAGATTCTACTTCAGATAGCTTCAGTTAGCTTCAGCTTACACGCAGGTCAGCCTGCTTGGAGAAACGGGCTCCCGATCTCAAGGCAAACAAGATGGCGGAAAACGAAACTTAACTCTGTGATCCTATGATTGAGTCTCTCTGGTTCTCATCATTTTCAATGTGTGTGTATTGCGTCTAAAATGGAATTTAATCATGAATATATCAAAAACCTTATTATGAATCTCTTAGAAAAGTAATAGCACACTTCCCCTAAATGAGCCGCACATTTTGATGTCTCATATGTCTATGTACTGTAAAAACTGTAGGAGGAGTAGCGCGCAGAAGTTTCTGGAAAACCTATAATAATAAGTATGTGAGATAATAGTATTGTGCCTTGCCTATGGCAAGCACAATAATAAGAATAAGTATGTGAAACAATAGTATTGTGCTTTGCCTACGGCAAGCACAATAATGACATAAGATGCGTCACGGTCCATCTGATTTCAATATCCTGGGGAAAACTCTACATTAGCACATGGCAAAATTTTCATTTTCTACCGTAACTTTGGACCAACCGGCAGTCATAGCGAACGTCAGGGGGGTTTCACTAGCCATTTCAGTCCAGACAGACTGGAGCTGGGGGATTGTGGGATGGCGTTATCTCCTTTCCTTTCGTAAAGGATGGTCCAGTGTATCCTATGCTCACACGCATTACCAACACTGCTGCTAAGATAATAGGTCTCCCCACACCCAACCTCTTAGAGCTCAACTGTAAGGCCATCACACGCATTGCAAATACAATAGTACAGGACATCACACACCCACTCAATCGCCACTTCACCGCACTGCCCTCTGGGCGCAGGTATAGGACCCTGAGGTGCAGAAGGGCTCGTTTTGGCAAAAGCCTGATACCTGCAGCCATAGCAGCTCTAACAGGGTGACTCGCTAAGGCAAGGCAAGGCAAGGCAAGGCAAGGCAAATTTATTTATATAGCACATTTCATACCCAAAAGCAACCCAAGGTGCTTTAAGGGAACTAAGCACTGCGCTAAGGGAACTATGAGTCTTGTCTTTTTATGTTGTTTATGTGATGATGTGTGTAAAGTGTATTGTTGGTTCTCCTTGTGATGTACAGTTTTGTGAAAAAGAATTCCCCCCCCCCCCCGGGGACAATAAACTAACTAACTAACTAACTAACTAAAGGAGCTAAGTAAGGAAGCATTGAAGCACCTATCTTTAGCATTTAGAGAATTCGAGCAGCTCTTATCATGGCTGCCACTTAGATACTTTCGGGTAATTTCACTCAGTTAGGAACCTTCCTAAACAAAAAAGACTATTCGACCTCAGCCCCTGTTCATGATCTGCTAATGTTTTGCAAAGGTCATAGGTTACACAGCTTATTTTTATGCAATAAATGCGGCTTATTAAGTCATCCTCTCCTTGTGATCACTTTGTTTTAAGTCTTGAATATACCAATCGAACAAAAATTTGAACGCAAATATAAATTGCAGACCACCTGCTGCGCCATCTGACCGAAGCCAACCGCGCCAATATGCCATCCCGCGTGCCTCGTCAGTTTAGGGTTTTTTCGGTGCGTACCACCAGGCCTGAAAAAAATTCTAGGGGAACCACTGCGTCCTGTACTTGAAAAAAGCCTTAAATTTGACTGACCTGCTGAGCGGGGAGGTGTGGACTCTGGGACGGTCGTGGTGACAGTTCCTTGTCGACTCCAGAGTCCTGGTCGCTGACGGACAGACTGGCGGGCGGCAGGGGGGCGCTGAGGACAAAGGACGGTTCAGATTTATAAATGAGCAGAACGGACAGAAGACACATCAACAAGACAAACAGGAGTCTGAACATCTCTGATGAGACACATTAAAGCTGAAAGTAAATATAGTGCTATCATTGATTCTATCATTGACTTAATGTATCACAACTAATTCTAATTTTCATTATTGATTCATCTATAAATTATGTTTTTAATTAGTTAAGAAATGAATCATTTACTATGAAATCTTTGTTAATCTAAGTTACTAGAGATGGAACGGATATCTTCTCATGTGACTCTGGAGAAGACAGAGAACATGAGGGTTTCAGTAAATGTGGGACTGTTCCTTTAAAACGTTCCTACCTGTTGAAGGACCTCTGAGCCTCTCTGAACACCTGCGTCTGTCCGCTGTGATCCTCTGAGCTGAGCTGAGCTCACACTGCAGAGTCTGACTACAGTCTATTATAGTTAAGTTAACTAAAACTAAACTAAAAACTAAAATTAGGTGTGAAAAAACATTTTAGTTAACTGAAATAAAAATAAAAACTAATGAAAAATAGAAAACTATAATAATTCTGCTGCTGACCACACAACACAGCATGAGCCTGCTGTTCAGAGGAAACTTTAACAGAGGCTGAATCCAAATGTCCACCCTCTAGACTGAACCATCGCGGACTTCAGTCGTACGTACCGTGACGTGTTCACCATCATCACGTCAAGTCTGCGAAGTCGCGACACTCGCAGACTTCCCGGGAATGAGCCCGCAAAGTCCAGACATTTGGATTCAGCCACACTCTCTTATACAGTAAATAATGAATCGTTAAAGCATTTTAACTACAACTCAGGTGTGTTGTTACCTGGTAGAGTGTGAGGGACTGGGAGGCGGTCAGCGGCTGGCAGTCCAGCTGTGGTCCTGGTCCTGGTCTGGGTCCTCGACACTGGAAGAACTGAGGAGCTCTTGAGTCGCTCCGAACATAACGAGCAGGAAACAACCGCTCTCTGACAGGATTCTGAAGCAACACAAACACTCAGTGACTCCAGTCCGACTCAGATTACATAAAAAACACAAACATGACATGAACACAGTAGAATTATCGGTGAATATATTTACTGCAGTTTAATACATCACTGTGACCTGTCAGCATCTGTCGCGCTCTCTGGGGAAACTGTTACCAAACTCCCGTTAAGAAATATGACAACAATTCCCTACGTGTCCGCAAAAACGTGGGGACATTTATAGTTTTACAGAGCCAAAAACTTCCGGTAATATTAAACATGTTTGATTTTATCGGAACGTCAAAACGACAAAAAGACTGACTTAAGAAAGCTCGGACTGAAATGCACATAAAAAGAAAAGAAAAATAAACGGGCGCGGCTAAAAAGAAAAAATCATGGCGGCTGCTGAACGTCACTGTAAAAAGCTTACATTATTGGGAGAACAACAAAAAATAAAGAAATATTCAAGATCCACAAACGTTTTATGTTTAAACTTTAACTGCCTTTGATTTCGGGAGGGGCTGTATGAAGACCAGTGTAATAGTATGTCAACTAACTTAGGTTGATTTGTACTAGCTAGCTAAACACTAGAACAATACGTTAGCTAACGTTAGCTGAGTTCAAATTAACGTTAGCAAATTGGCTACCTAATTCCACAGTGTCTTAGCTTCTTTATCAAAAAAACAATACTTCAGTATTGCGTAGGACGGTTTATTAAAAGACATTTACATGATATTTACTCAAATTGGCAGATACTCACCGCTAGAAGCTTGCTTGCTGCTCGCTGTCGGTGAAGAAAATGAAGAAAAAGACCGCCAAGTGGTCATGTCGCATGCGCATGTGCTAAACTCACACACACATACAATGACCCACAGCATCAATCGGTTCTCTCGCTCTCTCTCTCTCGCTCTCTCTCTCTCTCTCTCTCTCTCTCTCTCTCTAACACACACAGCGTTACCATGCAAAATAGAAAAATAGGATCATCTATGAAAATTTGCACTTTACTTGTTCCTGACATGCGTGTTGTTGCCAAATTGCCATATGCTTTCACCATTACGCAGTACCAAATGCCAAAAACTACAGTACGTGTCCCTCTCACCATTACGCAGTGCCAAATGCGCAACGTGCATGTCCCGTTAACCATCATCACACATTGCCTTATTGCTAAATACGCAACCTACAACCAAGAAAAACAACACAGTAAGCACAGCCCAGCAAAAAGTCATGAAAATAAACTGCAAAGGCCTTCACCCGACGCACAACATAGGCCTATCAGACGCACACACACATCGCCCTTGATTGGTCAATAGCCTACGTGCATATTTTATGTACCCTATAGAAACATAGCGCTGTTATTTCAGAACCGACAGACAGTTACCGACAGTTGGCGCATTATATCTTCCTGATCCAGGTATCGTAAATGTGCCTTTTGTTTTTGGAAAGAGTGAACGTAACCACGCACTCAACATTTCACATAAATTCGATGTGAATAAAAAACGCATAGACAAGTTCTGTATTCTTGTTTTCTGACTCAGGGGATCAGACAGTGTGAGACCGCGGTGAAGAGGAGGCTGTACAGAACGCCGCGCCTGGCACCGGCGTCTCCAATGCGCCCCGTGCGTCATAACGCATCAGTATTTATTACCTTGAGACATCCAGTCCAAATGCCTAACACCTTGAATTTGTCGGATTTAATTGTGACAAACTGGGTCTAAAAGACTGTAATGCGCTTAGGCTATTTGAGACTAATTCACACCATGTCAGCCTGACATTCCACGGCTACAATAATAATAATAATGGAATAGAAATAATGAACAGAAAATTGACAGGGAAAAAAGGTTTACAATTCGATCTTCTCAAAGTATTAGTAAGTAAGTTTTAAAAAAAAGATCATTAAATTTAAAGTTCCTTGTCTCTTTCCTTTTTATGTTATGTTTATTAATGACTGACTTAAAAAAAAAAGGAAATAGATTTTCTTATTCTTATTAATATTACTTTTTTTTTTTTTATTAAATATTAATTAATTTATATGAATTCTTCTATATTAAATCTTTTAAGGAGGAAGGAAATACAATTACTGTAAAAGTCTACAATTTAAAAGGTCTATAATTATTCCAGTGGCATTACATTCTGCTGTTGTAGTCGATCATCCTCAACATTTGATGCGTTTTGTGTTCCGAGATGCTTTTGTGCACGCCACTGTGTGGCTATTTGAGTTGCTGTCACCTTCCTGTTAGCTTGAACCAGCCTGGCCACTCTCGTCTTACCTCTCGTGCTTCTGCCCCACAGAACTGCTGCTTACTGGATGTGAAAATGGCAGGAGAGCAGCCATTTCCAAAATACTCAAACCACCCCCTGACACCAGCAGATCATATTTCTTCCCAATTCTGATGTTTGATCTGAACATTATGAGGCTCTAGACCGGTGTCTGCATATTGACTTGCTGCCACATGATTGATGAGATATTTGCATTAGTGTTCAGGTGCACGAGTGTTCCTAATAAAGTAGCCACTGGGTGTAAGTAGGCTACACTCCACCCTGTCCACTCTGCCACTGAAAAGAAAAGTCTGTACTGTAAAAATAAAACTGAACACAAAACACAATATGCTAAATGAGTGAAATTGCACTTAATTATTCTGTACTCCCGTATTTGATCAGTAATATACAGATATGCTGCACAGTATCCATCGCCTGCAATAACCTAACACAGGGGTAGGGAGTCTTGTCAAGGGCTTGATAACGAGGAAATCATTTGATATCCTTTTCTGTATCCCATAGTGTTTTGCTTTCCCTTCTGTCTCCCATTTTTGCCACCTTTGCATGATTTCTGACTTTATTTTGGATTTTCCGTACAGAAATATAAATTTCCATTCCATCTTTCTTCATCGACACTTTGGCTATTTCATCATCTGAAATGAAATGCCTAACCTCTCAATATTCTAAAGTTCTCATCTCTAGAATTAAATTGTCCATAACCGACTGACCATATATACAACTCTGGAGTACTACCAATCAGTATATGACTGTTGCTAGGGGTCTGATTTCTTCCACCCATCTTAAAGCCATTATAATCCCAGTCATCTCTATGGAATAGCCTACTGATTCTGTAACCCATTCTTCCTATTCCAAAGTGACAATTTTCAGGATATTTTGAACCATTTGTATACATTTTAATATAACTATATTGGTAAATGTTTTGCTGTAACTCACAAAGCTTTATTGATCATTAAACTCTTTCCTATCACTATGTTTACTTGGGGGGCTGGAAGTATCCAGGGGGAAATATTCCTCATAGCTATTGCAGGACTATACTCCAAGCCTGAACTGATCTGATGATCTGTCTATGTTCCACCCAAACCCTTTTGCCTTCATGGAGTAGTCCCAACACTCATGTAACTGACTTTGTTGGATGGCTATCCCACACTCCCTTGTAATCTGACCCAAGCTGACAACGCTGACATACCTTAAATTGAGTGGGACTTCCTCTGCTTCCACTATGATGCACATGTGGGTCTTCATAGCTCCTGTAGCTAATCTAATTGCTCTATATTGAATTCTGTTCATTTTCCCTAATGTTGTTTTGCAAGTTATATCGTCCATATTCTATTGTTGACCATATTAATATTGAGCAATAACATGATGGAGGTAATACCATAAGTGAGCTAGTTTTGTCGGACAATAGCTCAATAGCTTAAATCAGACCACTAAAAGTTGACATTTGGGATATTTAATGGCAATGAATGTACAACAGTCTCTCGCCCAATTTCAGACTCCAAAAGACATCTGTGCTATGCAGGTCATTTGCCGACTACACCTGGGTTTGACCTGTGTTTGCTATACTGTACAGTTGACCCACGTGGATCCCAGACCCACTGCACACTCTGAGCCCACATAATCCTCTTACACATTACTGACCAACCATGGATCCACACAGACAGCCCACCTATGTTTGGCTTCTGTTTGCCCATGTCTTACCTATATGGCTTGGCCAAGTGGGCCCCATATGTATTTCCCCATTCTGAAGCCATATACTGATTACCTAATTGTGTACTACCTAGGAGCCAGCCTATAGTCAGCCAGCCTATAGTCAGCCTATATGGGATTTATTGTGTTTGCCCTTGTCTAACCCATTTGGGATACCCAAATGGGCCCCATTTGTGTTGCCCATTCTGAGCCCATGCACTCATTTCCCATTAGTGACCCAACTAGGACCCACATAGGGAGCCCACCTGGGTTCGCCCATATGGGACCTACTTAGTTGACCCAAGTGGGCCCCAGATAAGATGCCCATTTTGGGCCCATGCCCACTAGGTACCCATGTAGCCCAAGCATAACCCATGTGGGGCCCACATACACGTTGGCTGGGGAAAATGGTTGCTCATGCTCACCCTCCTGTCCACTCATATTTATCGACATGAATCCCAATTAGTATGATTGGGATTTTTATCTCACGTATGCGTATATGTGAGTGTAATTGCATGTTTATGTGTTTATGGGCCTGCGGCCCAAAAAGCATTTTTCCCATAGACGGCCATTGTAAAAGACAGTCCTCTGAAACTGTTAACAAGATACCTACAACACCACACAAGACCGTAAAACAGTCTTTCAATTATGTATTTTTTAGGGCTGTCCCGAATACCATTTTTTGGGCTTCGGCGCTTCGGTAGTAATCAACAGCGAATATTCGAAGCTTCGGCCGCAGCGGGGGGTGTCACGCACCTTCAAACTGCTTGGCTTTCCATACACGGGTAACAGTTCACCCGACAAAGTTCACACAGTCACAGTTCCTCCTCACAAAAACACAGCGCTGAAAACATACTTAACATACATATAACTTCAATTAATAGCCCGAGAGAGAGAGTGTGAGAGAGAGAGAGAGATGGTCGAGCGAGCTAGAGAGAGAGTGAGATGGTCGAGCGAGCTAGAAAGTGAATGAAGAGGGAGCAGAAATAGCAAGAAAGCGGTGAATCAGAGAATTAAAACGTTATTTTCTGATTGTTTGATTCTTTTTCCCATAGAGATACATGGGGAAAGAAGCGCCTGTAAAACTCCGGGAAATTTTTTCTGGGTATCACACATAGTCAAAATGGAGTCTTTGAATTGTCAATTTTTAAATCATTGGGTCCATTTTTCTTTGGAAGCCACCAAGAGCCGTATAAAGCTGTATTTTCTGGAGCTCCGTGAACGCGCCTCTAGGCCACGGGAACGCTCCGTGCGCATTCACCACTTCTACTCATGGATGTATTAAACTACTCCGCTGTTGACAAGCTATACAGCTAGCTGGTTGTTAGCAGAGGCTTTTAGCTGTATGTGATCAAACTAGATCACATTAAACTCAACCTACACGTCCGCCGACACTTACAATAACGGATGGTTTCTAATTTGTTTTTGTTTCTCTCGATTAAATAGGTCGCTTGCAAGCTAGATAACGTTATAACATTGCCGTAGTTAACCAGCATATGCAGTTCTATGCACCTACTTACTATTGTATATTTATTTACATCTCGAAATTCTCCGTTTACAGACTATGCCTATGTACTTTTCTTTATCCTATTAAAGTTATGAATATATTTGGGATTTGATAGTTGTTTTAATTTCTTTTACTGTCTGTAAATTTATATTTAGATGTTTAGATGTCCAATTTGAGTTAACCTGCTTGAGTTACTGATAATGTCTATTATGTAAATGTTACTGAGTCTTCTTCCAACCACTGCATAGGGAGATCAAGCTTATAGAAATTTTGCTATGACAGAGTCTAGATAGTGTAACACTTGCAAACTCAAGTAAACCTTGGTGTGACACAACAAACCTAGAATATTCCCAATGATAATAATTTAACAGATTTTTTTTTCACTAGCAAACCTTACATCTAAGTTGCATAATGCAAACATACACTGTTTATATAGGACTGTGTTTGATAAGAGTACCAATATTTATGTCATGACTAAATGTTGTGAGGTGACCCACCTTTGATCCAGTGTAGTTCAGTCCCATGGATTAAATCAATACATGCAGCAGAATGATAATGGCTACAAGTAATACTATCTATGCATTGAGGCAACAGCATGTTGGTTAACTTGCACTATGTGGTCTAGATGTGTGGCTTTAGTCAATATTGTCAGAAATTACTCACACTGTTAGTAACATAATATTGATAGATGTGACTCGAAAAAACATAATGCTGGTAAAATGTAATAACCAAGGTAAGATGGAGATGGAAAAGTAATTTGAGGGCAATGGACTACAGAGTGATGACAACTAAGACTTATTCAAGAGATGATCCAAGACAAACTGTTATATGTAAAGTAAAGATTTATTTCAAAATACGTTCCATTCTACATGTTAAATACATGTAGACATCATAAATAAGTTAATTTCTTTGGGAGCATTTTCCAGATAAGTGTCAGTGGTTCGTGAAGAGCAGGAGTTTCTGTAACAGAAGAAACTGCAGTAAGTATCTGCGGCTCAGTGTCTGACAGAAAACAGTTAGCATACATCATCATGATGATTACAGCACAGGGTGAAAACTACTTAATTTGTGAAGCACTGGCTCCAGTAGAGGTGAAAAAGCTACCAAGTAATCGATGACCGATGTGAACCATCTCACATCGAAAATGCTCTAAATTAAGTTCAAAATAAATCTCCTCACCTGGTTAAGCGAGTAAACCCTTGACATGGACCTGGCTAGCGATGTGTGGCATGAACTTGACTCCCTGTGAGAAACGACGAGAAAGACGAGACGAGACGAGAAAGACGACGTTCAACACAACAAGTGGAGCAACACGAGTGGAGCATAAATCACAAATGCAAAGTTCAGTCTATGATCTAACGAACATTTCTCTCTTTAACTAACGTTAAGTTAACTTGTTTGACGTTAACCCATGGATGTGTTAGCTGACTCGTCTCGTTATGCTAACCGTTATTACCAACGTTAGCTCAACTTTATCCAGACTGAATCACTTCACATTGGATGTAAGATTTATACAAATAAAGCAAATGTTCTGTGACTGAATAAATGATAGTCATACCTGGAGGATGGTTTCCCCGAAGAGCCGAGTCTGCAGCAGCAACAGTCAATCAGAAGCTAGAAGCTAGAACCTAGAAAGCTGCACATGAACGCGCTGTCGTCACGGTCGCTACGAGAACGGCACTTGACTCGTTCACGTGGGATAGGCGGGGCCAAGAAAAACACTACTGCGCAGGTGCTGTCGGCCACGGAAGTAGGAGTCGTAGAAACTTTAGGTTAAGAAATTAACCCCGGTTCTCTGAAACATGAGTGAGGTATCTCACTATGGGACACGCCCCCCGCGCTGTCCCCCAGAAGCTATTTTACATTACGCCAGTCTTGACTGGCAGACAGACGTGACGTCGGCTTCCCAGAGGAGGGACTCCCTCCTGCTATAAAAGCCTGACGTCACGTACTCTCTTCAGTCTAAGCAAGCACACCTCTTCCTCGCTCCAGGCAAGGAGGGTGGTCTGGTGAGATACCTCACTCATGTTTCAGAGAACCGGGGTTAATTTCTTAACCTAAAGTTCTCTTTCAACATTCGTTTCGGTATCTCACTATGGGATATAGTGACTCCCGTATTGCCAGACAAGCTTACCTCGAAGACTGGTCATAAACACATAGCCAGTTAAACAGGCATATTTGACACTGAACCCACGCTCAAGACTGTATGAGACAGTGTAGGAGCAGTGACATCCAATCTGTAGAATCTGGTGAAAGTGTGAGGCGTTGCCCAGCTGGCAGCCGCACATATGTCTTCAACAGAAACACCCTGAAACAGTGCCCAGGACGCAGCCATACCACGGGGCAGTTAAGTCCCTCGATACTGGCCGAAGGCGCCGCGCGCCCTTCATAAATTGGCAAACGAGAGGATGCTGGCCTGCCGTTTTGTCCCCAAAACCTATGTGACACGCCGATATAGCGGCTAAGTACACCTTGACAGTGGAGAATGCCAAGCCTTTATCCAGCAACTCCTGTAGAAATGTCAGGATGACAGGTATAGGAAAGCCACCGCCCCAGCTTTTACGCACCAATCCTCAAACGCACGCCATTTGCCATCATATGCACAACGTGTAGAGGAGGCCCTGGCGCTCTGAATAGTCGCAATGACACTTCGTGGAAGCCCGGCGGTAGTCAGGTTTAACCTTTCACGGGCCAGGCCCACAGAGCCATGCGCTCTGGATGATGGATGGAAGATCTCCCCGCGCGCCTGCGGCAGGAGATCCCTGCGGAGGGGCAGAGGCCACGGCTGGCCGTGCAGCAGCTGAAATATCTCCGCTAGCCAGTGTTTTCCCGGCCAGCGGGGAGCTATCAGAATCAGAGTAAGGCCCCTCTCCCGCACCCTGGCGAGAGTAGGGGTGATCAGCTCTAACGGGGGAAAAGCGTACAGGAGGACACGCGGCCACTCGTGCGCCAAGGCATCCAATCCCATCGGAGCGCTCCGACCGGTCAGGGAATAAAACAGAGGACACTGAGCGTTCTCCTCTGACGCAAAGAGGTCTATCTCCGCCCGACCGTACTCCTTCCATATTTGAGCCACCACCTCGCTGTGGAGTTTCCAATCCTTGTAGCGAGGGTTGCCTCTGGACAGCAAATCTGCTCCCCAGTTCAATATGCCCGGCACGTGCGTGGCTCTCAGCGATAATAGGTGAGAGCGGCTCCACAGAGTCAGTCTGTGTGCCAATGTGTGCAGATGACGTGAACGCAGCCCTCCCTGTCTGTTGATATATGCCACTACTGTGGTATTGTCCGTTCTGACCAGAACATGCTGCCCTCTCAGAAAGGGCAGAAAATGTTTCAGCGCCAGTAAGACAGCCTGGAGTTCTAGGCAGTTTATGTGAACTAACCGCATCTGCGAGCTCCATGTGCCATTTACCGTCCTGCCCTCGTGCGTGGCTCCCCAGCCCGCTAGAGAGGCATCCGTTGTAATAACTTTCCTTGCCAGGATCGTTCCCATGGCAACGCCTGTAGTCAGAAAAGCCGTGCGTCTCCAAGGGCGCAGCGCCAGGACGCACGCCATGGAAACCAAAACCTGGCGGTGGCCGTGGTGCGTCGGGTTCAGTTTGAGCGACGCAACCCACCGCTGAACCGGCCTCATGTATAGGCGACCGAGTGGAATGATTACCAGTGCCGAAGCCATCAGCCCCAGCAGCCTGAGACACATTCTGAACTTCAACATCGCCCCCCTGCGAAAAAGTGCCAGACAAGCCTGAAAGACTTTCACCCTTTCCGCTGACAGGCGCGCTTTGAACGCGACTGAATCTAGAGACAGGCCTATGAATGTGATGTTTTGAGTTGGGATCAAAACACTCTTTTCCCTGTTTATAGTGAAACCCAGGGCTGCCAGATGCAACGTGAGCAGTCTGGTGTGAGCCTGAATTTGCTGGGGCGACTGCGCCGCCAGAAGCCAGTCGTCTATGTATGTTGCCAAGCGCATTCCCCCCTCCCTCAGAGGTGCAATGGCAGCCTCCGTGCATTTTACGAACACCCGTGGACTTAATGAAAGGCCGAACGGGAGCACCAGATACTCGTATGTTATGCCCTGGAAGGCAAACCTGAGATATTTTCTGTAGGGGGGATAAATAGGGATGTGAAAATAAGCGTCCCTTAGGTCTATGGATGTGAACCAGTCGCCTGGACGCACAAAGCGTATCAGAGCTGTGTGTGTCAACATTCTGAACTTGTACCGTCTCATGTATTTGTTCAGAACACGCAGATCTAATATCGGCCGCAGACCCCCGCCCTTCTTTGGGACTAGAAAATACTTCGAATAGAAACCGCACTGGCTCTGCTCTGGCGGTACCATCCGAATAGCTCCCTTGTTCCGCAGAGAGGTGATTTCCTCCTGCAAAATATGAGCCTTTTCTCCCTGAGTCCGCGATTGCAATATCCCGTTGAATCGGGGAGGAGTGGATGCAAATTGGAGCCTGTAACCCCTGGTTACAGTCTTTATTACCCAATCTGATGCCCCACATGCACGCCACTGTTGAGCTCGGTCCGCCAGCGGACCCAGAGGTGGTCTCGCCGCCGTACCGGGCTGAACGGGCAACGTGGGCTGCGCAGCGAGAGCGCTCATAATGCCCGCCACAGCATACTGGCTGGCCCGCTGCACCACGAGTGGGGGAATGGCGCCCTCTCGTGGCGCTATGTGAGGCTGCACAGCCATATTCTGTTTCCTTATTAATGTTGTTGTTTTCATTTTTTTCATTAACAAACGTGGCTGCGCCCTCGGCTCGGGGCCTGGATGCGCGCCAGAAAACATATTTATTAATGATTTTACTGGGGGGGAAGGACACTGGTGTGTGTTTGGGCACTGGTGTGTGCTTGTGCGACATCGCCGGGGCTCCACAGAGCTCTCTGCATGTCCGACCTTCCTCCTTTTTGCGTGGCCGTGAACTGTGAGCGCCGACATGGCCTCCGCACGCCTCTTGCAGGGCTGGGAACAAGCCCTTTTTAACTTCAGGAACAGAACATCTCCGGGCGGGAACGAGGCAGGCGTCTGGCTGAGCCTGCCATCCCTCCCCGGCAAGAGCGCACTAGGTAGCGCGTCTCTTCTTCTTGGCACCCAGAGTGACCGGAGGGGCAGCTTGGCCTCCCGGCGTCACACTGGCAGCGAAAGGCTTCTTAGCCCACGCACCTCTGAGCTCCGGCGGCTTGCCCTGACCCCGGCCGCCCGCCTGGGGTTGGGGCTGACGTTTGGGGATGCGGTAAGGTGGTCGAGCCGCGGCCTGGGCAAACGTCTGCCTGGGTGCAGTGGGGGGAGGGGGTGGCACCTTCCTGGGAAGACACAGCTGAAGTGCTTCACCCTCTCTCTTCTTCTCCTCGCAGCGTTTTTGCATGGTGGCTACCGCTGGGCCAAATAAGCCTTTTGGGTCCACGGGAACGTCGAGGAGTTGAGTCTTCTCCTTCTGAGAAAGACTGGATAGGTTTAGCCATCTGCCTCTCTCTTGAGCGACCATCAGGGCCATGGCTCTTCCAGAGGCCTGGCCAGCGCACCTGTGAAGACGCAGGCAGAGGTCCGTCACCACGCACAGTTCTTCCCACAGGGCTGGGGTGGGTGAGGTTGTCATGTCGTCCTCTAATTCAGCCTGGTAGGCTAGCAGCAGCGACGACGCGTTCAGTGCCTTCACCGACATAGCCACCGCCTTGTAGCCTTTCTCATTCAGTGATGACTGAAAACAGTCAGCTTTAGAAGGCAGGGTGGGGCCCGCCGAAGTCATGGCGGACTTCTGTGCGGGGTGGAGGTGAGATGCCAGCAGAGGTTCGACCGGAGGCAGGCGGGAGAAACCTTTTTCTTCCATGTCGACCCAGTCCAGTGGACGGGGTTCTTGGCTGAGAGGGGATTGCTCCATGACCGAGTCGCCTCCTCCAGGCACTCAGGAAAGACCGGCAGCAGCTGTCTGGCAGAGGATTTGGCTCTAGGTAGCCTCTTGCCCTCGTAACGAGACGTGGTGGTCTCGGTGAGGACTTCAGGCCACGCAATGCCCAGCTTCGCAGCCGCCCTCTTGCAGGCTTCGTGCGGGTCCATGTTGGCAGTCGGGTTTGGAGAGCCGCTGCCCATACCACCCACGGACACCGGTTTTGCAGCCGGTGGGATGGTAAAGGGTTCAATGCCATCCTCCTCGTCTTCGGAGCCGAGGCTAATGGATTCGTCCCCTGAGTCGGAGTCGTCACCCACGATGTCACCGTGCTCCACCATCAGGCTGGCTTCGTGCTCGTCGGGGTCGATCAGCGGGGAGACAGTGTCAAGCTGTTCACCCCAGCTGGCTCCCGTGGGGATGGTGTGTCCCTGGGGGCTCTCCGTTAACTCCTGTGGCGGGGGATTGGCTACCCCCATCATAGGATCCGCCGCCGACAAACTAGCTTGGTGCGCTAGCCTGCGTCGACGAGTCTTGGATGAAAAACGTGCGCAGTGCTCACAAGTGGCCGGGGATGTTAGCGCGGTCTGGGCATGTTGCAGCCCTAGACACGTGGAACATACAGAATGGGTGTCTGCCCCAGCAATCTTGTTGCCGCACACGCACGCCCTGGCCGGTAGCTTGCCCTTGTCCATGGTGGGGAAAGGTTCAGGCTCCGACATGTTGGTTCCGTAGATACGAGAGCGGTAAGCAGCTAGTATGGTGGCTAGCTGCAGCAGCTGCTGTTTGGCGACAGCCCAGCTACTAAGCTCCGAAAGCGGTAAGCAGCTAGTATGGTGACTAGCTGCAGCAGCCACTGTTTGGAGACAGTCCAGCTACTAGACCCAGAAGGCTAAGCAGCAGTAGGTAGCGTTCGGCGACCGAGTGGTTAGCTCGCCCTATGAACTGTGTTGCTAGCCTAGCTACACCCGCCGTCTGAGAGGTTGCTTCTGAGAGCGAGAAGAGGTTTTAGACTGAAGAGAGTACGTGACGTCAGGCTTTTATAGCAGGAGGGAGTCCCTCCTCTGGGAAGCCGACGTCACGTCTGTCTGCCAGTCAAGACTGGCGTAATGTAAAATAGCTTCTGGGGGACAGCGCGGGGGGCGTGTCCCATAGTGAGATACCGAAACGAATGTTGAAAGAGAACTTTTTCGGCGTATGCGCTGGGTGAGCAACTTTCATTGGAATGAATGGGCCGCCATCTTTGAATGCCTCATCCATAGTTTAATACATCCATGGATGAGCCGCGCGATGCCCGCGCGGGTGCGCGCGGCTTCCGTGGTCCGTGTAGCAGCTTCAGTTGATTATAATGGACGCGCTCTGCTGCGGGCATTCTGCGGCAGACGTGTCCCACGTGTCCCTTGTCCCATGTATTTCGGCCGTCAGTCCTTCCCGCAACGACTCAGGTTCGAATCTCGCCCGCGGTCATTTGCTGCATGTCCTCCCCTCTCTCTCTCTCCCATGCCTTCCTGTCTCTCTCTCTCACTAACTCAAGTCAAATAAAGCATAATAATGTCAACAACAAAAAAAATCTTTAAAAGAAACCTAGCAAATAAAACTGTTGAACCAATTAAATAAAGTAAAGTATAAACACAACATATGCTGTAGCGTATGCATTCATAAAATACAAAATAGGCTATTTAATTAATAAAAATATATGCTGTCAGTAAATTGCACACACTAATTGAAGTGTGCATATGCAGTGTTAGGCGTATACTGAAGCAATATCACACGAGAGGGAATGCTGTTATACTGTACGGCATCTTCGGCATCGGAACGCTCTTTCAGCCCTGTGTAGGCTGAAGACCTGGCTGCGCAACACCATGACGCAAGAGAGACTCGCTCACCTTGCCATAATGAATGCTCACAGTGACATTGTGGATGTCAGCAATGTTCCTACACTGATGAAAGCCAATTTTTGGCAATGTATAAGACTAGAATACCAGTAAAGATGTGCTGTGAAAACAGTTGTATAAATCTCACATTTTAAAAAGCAGTCCAGTGCATTCAGCACCGCTGTCTTAGACAGCACCGTCGAAAGGTGAAGTAGTATATTCTGGGGAGTGTTTATATAGCTGTAATTTAAATCTAGCTGTCACACTACATGCATGTGCATCGTTTTATGCAAGCATTATCTGTAGTACAGTCAAGCACCGAAAACATTCTTTTTGCATGCTATGAGTAACTGCTATAGATTGTTGTTTTTTTAATTACTGGAATGATTATGTAAAATACAGTACACTGGACAAGGCCTGCAGTAGGGCCTGCTCTAAATCCACAGTTTTTTTTTGTTTTTTTTAGATTTTATTTTTGGCATTTTATGCTTTATTTGAGAGATATAGTGAGAGAGAGACAGGAAGGTATGGGAGAGAGAGCGAGGGGAGGACATGCAGCAAAGGACCACGGGTCGGATCCGAACCCGGGTCGCTACGGGAAGGCCTGAGCCAAATGGTACGCGCCCTACTTGGTGAGCCACCAGGGCGCCCCTAAATCCACAGTTTTATCAGTTTTTATTTGCGTATATTTCAGAATAAAATTATTTTTTTAATAGAATATAATAATATAATATTAATTCAACATGTTTTGTCTTGATCTTGTTAGAGGCTTAAATTTTAAGATATAGTTACACTGCATTAGTTGAGATTCCAAAATGGTTCACGTTTTACTGCAGAATGAATGAAACAAAAACACCTCATTAATTTTATTATATATTTTTATTGAATTTAATTCAATTAAATTGAATTGAATTGAATTGAATTTATGGAAAACCACGGCCATCTCATCAGTGGTTTCCTGGTTAAATGGAGCTTTAGCGAAGGTTCAGTCAGGAAGACTATATTTTGCATGCTTATGCTGTAGTTTCACTTCTCATTCCATACTGCCATTCACTTCTCTCACGCATGCTCACTCATTATTTCCTTGCTGTCTTTTCCCGGGCTGTCAATTGAGATATCAGCTGTTCACATCAGCTGGTCACATCTATCCAATAGCACAGCGACACACCTCTATTGTTAGCCTATCATTTTGCTGCTGTCTTTTTAAATATGTCTCTCTCTCCGCTGTAGTCCATCCATGCTGCTGTTATGCGCACCCCTCCTCCTCCCCGTCTCCGCCCAGTCTTCGCAGATTCATCAACCTCACCAGCTATCAGTTTCAGCAGAAGTCATCAGCCACCACCACCAGTGTCTGGACTCCACGGGGGGATTTATCTTGCTGCTGCTCAGGGCTGGTGCCCCTCGATTTCAAAATCTCCCTGTAGAGTCTAAGCGCCAAAGACTCTTGTTAAGTCCTAATTCTCACCATATCATCTGTTATAATAAACTATTATCTTTACTTCATTCACTCGTCCTCGTTTTTCTCCTGATTGAATTAGTTATTGCAAGGAGGAAATATAGGTGGAAGTACCAGCTTCTCCATTCTACGAGGGGTGGTTCTCACTGGTGTTGGAGATGCTCTCTGCACTAGGGGTGGGAGCCGCAGTCTTGCAGGGGTACTTGCTGAGGACCTCTCTCCTGGAGACATCAAGGCTGAATGCAGTATGTGCACAGCTTCTTCAGTCTCTGCCTCACATGGAGCTCTAACTGTAATGTTAACTCCTGATGATTTATCTGAGACAGCTTGTGAGGCATTAGCATTAGTCTGTACAGAGACACTGGGAGTTTGTTGTCTCTCTGGTGTCAAAGATGTCTGCCCATTTTCTTCCTTAATACCACGGAAGACTACACGAAATACCTCCATTGTTTCTGTCTCTGTTGTAGACAGAGCTTCTTTTTTCATCCTGGACAGACTGGATGGTGAAGAATTGTCAAATGGAGATGGTCTTGGAGGTGCGTGTCTATCTGTTCTTCTACTCACAATCTCCTCTCGACTGGGGATCCTTAAAGAAGACACTCTGTGTGTCTTTACAATCCTTTGAATCACTATCCCAGATGGAGCTCCTCCTGTAATATCAACTCCTGATGATGTAGCTGAGACAGCTTGTGAAGCAGTAGGAGAGACCGCATCAGAAGCATTACTGCTCAGGCTGGACTCACCTAAAAATTCCGGTGGAGATGGGCTTGGAGATATGTGTCTATCTGGTGTATCAGCCACAATCTCCTCTCCACTGTGGATCCTCACAGAAGACACTCTACGTGTCTTTACCACCCTTTCACCGGGACGTGATACCAGTCTTGTGTCACTTACAACTGCTGGTGGAGATGGTGTTGGAGATAACACCACCTTCATTTCACTGCCACATCCAGAGGGCGTGCTGGACAGACTGGATGGCGAACTGTCATTGTTTGATTCAGGAGATGTCTGCGCCGAGACTGTGGGAGATAGTTGTCTCTCCGGTGCCTCTTTTGGCAGCCTGAAATTTTCCTCAACATGAGCTTGGGGGCTTGGAGATATGTGTCTATCTGGTGTAACAGCCACAATCTCCTCTTGACTGGGGTTCCTCACAGAAGACACTCTATATGTCTCAACCATGCTTTCACAAGGAGGTGATTCCAATGTTTTGTTACTGGCCTCAGATGAAAACCTGGCTAGTTCTCTTTGCTCTTGGAACAGAAAAGTCACATGTTTTGGATCTGTTTCATTCTATCTCTAAACTTCAGCAACTCATTGCAGTATGAGGCTAAGAAGTTAGAGATGTCACTTGGCTGATCTAGGACTGTGGCTCTGGTGAGACACTCCAGTAAACTCGTCAGTCCGTATGGCATCTGCCCTGTTTGGCTCCTGTCAGCCATATTGATGAGATTGACCAGCTATGACCAGTCTGAGGGCTGGTCACGCTGGTCTAAACTGCTCTAGCTGGTCAGCTGTTCTTTACGGCAGGGGTCTGAAAACCAAGCTAGTATTTGGATGCTGGCAATCAAAAGGATATTTGAGTCACTATTCTCTCTCTATCACTTAGCTACTATTCATTTCACAGCTCAATCGAAACGGCGTCTACACAGAGACACCCTTAGAGAAAAAAAAAAAGCCTATGAAACCACTTGATGTGCTTTAACAGGCCTCTGTATAGCCGAAAAACGCGTCATGATTCTTGTATGACGTCACAATGGTTCACAAACGTTCCAGCTGAAGTGCGCGCACACACCTGCCGCGCAGCCCAGATAGCACACTTCTGCACGGCAGAAGCTGAATGCTTAACCTCTGTCGGACGTTCGGCGGGGAGTCGTCTGCAAGCCGATGGGAAGAGAGAGAAGGGTATCTGTGGCCTCTGATTGGCTGATGCTGCCGGATCGCACGCGCATCAAGTTTTAAATCCAACAGCATATTTAACAACCGTTAAAAATGTTGCAGCAGGATCACAGTTGGTAAGTGTTTTCGCTTGTTTTAATGTTTTAAATTGGACACGTTTCCTACCAAAAGGCAAGTCATGCAAATTCATACATATTTGAGGAGCTAAATATCAAATTTCATGTGGATATTATACATACAAAGACCGTTAGTTATGAATTTACACCTTGGGTCACATCTTCATGTGAGCTAGTTGAGGATTAGTTGACAGTAATGAATATCTAGCACGATGTGACGAGTGTTACAAAAACGATCAAGTGCGTGGCGATATTGGCTGAAAAGTCAGCGTCTCGAATATGTTAACCTAGTCCACAAGTGAAGGTACAGGTACGGGAAGGGTTAACTAAGATCTAAGCCTACGTCGGTTGAATTAAGATAGCGCTAACTAGACAGTGCCATGCCATTGTTACGACGGCCCATTATTCCGAAACCCCAGTAGTCCGAAAACTCTGGCTCCATCCACAACCGTGGTTTCTGACAGCCTTGACCGTAAGGTTGCTCTAACTCCAACCTCAGTGACCCCATGCCTCAACCCAACCACCTCCGGGATAACGGGCTGTCGGACAAATGGGCTTTCGGTCCAATGGGTGGACATTTTTCGGACTATTGGGGTTTCGGAATAATGGGCCGTCGGAACAATAATGGGCAGTCCCCAACTTTAGACTGCGTGCACTGGCATCCATTTACAGGGAGCGACTGTTAAGAAAACGGATGACAATGTAAGGTAGAAGTGACATTCAACTTCAAAAAGGACAAACGGAGCATGATAAATTTAAATGGAAACAGTACAGAGCTGATTATATTTGTCAGCTGTGAATTTTTGGTCATGCGTTCAAAGGCATAGTTATGGTAGCAGCTAATACGGACGGTAGTTAACATTTTAACCTTGGTTAATTAGCGTTAGCTAGCTGGGCCGACGTAACATCCACACCGCATAAGAAATGATTGGGTTCTCAGTCAGTTTTCCTAGAAGATGCGCAACACCTCGATTTAGACTTGACATGACTGCTAGACAGTTAACGTTAGTTGTCTGGAGAATTCTGTAGCTCAGCCTGTCGGGTCAGAAACATCCATCGGTTTGTGTTTCTACCTGTATAAATGTGGTTAGGACTAGGGTAACCCATTCTCTGTTGGAGAAAATGTATCAGAATAGGCTGCTACCTGTATAAATATAGAGAAGTGAATGCATTGCAAACCTTTGGCATTAATAGCAGTTTCAGAAGCTGTAGAGCTATTTGATAGTTTTGGTCATTAACTGAACAGCTGGTTGAAGTAAATTACAATGTAAGTGCAGATGCACTCCTCTACCCACCTATTATACCCACCTGAGAGAGGGATGTACATAAGCAAATGTCAAATATCTATACTGGATGTCAAGTGTGTTATTTTTCTGGACTTGTTCTGGAGAATTCAGTGAGGTAGGTGTCAATTATGATATGTAAACAGTCTAAGTTGCTCAGATTTTTACTTAATTGAACAGTGGTCAGGTTAACTTTTAGTTGTGCGACAACTTTTTAGTTGTCGTTCCTCAGACGTGGTGCACCAGTAAGACCTGTTATTGGCCACCATATAAAACCACTGAAAGGGTTAAGAAAGCTGCCATAAACTGTGAGACTCCGGACATCTAATCATGAACTACTCACTCCATCCAGATTTCAAAAAGGTGTCAAAAGGTGAGTATATTTATTTGAATCAGAATTAATTTTATATATTCAATATAAAAATGAAAGGTGCCAGACATTTTTATACGCTTGTATCCACTGTGGAACCAGCTGCTCTGTCTTCCAGTTATTTTGCCCTGCCGTACTTAACATACTTATTCAACTCATCATTTGCCATCATGTCATTAATGGAGTGCGCACCAAGTGAGGCTACATGCATAAGCCTCCTATACTGCCATTCACTTTGTTTTTCAAACTTCAAATTATGTTTTTTATTCTTTCATCCTATGTATTGGCTGTAGAATCAAGAATCCTCCCCTCACTGCATCCTCCCATGTTGTCTGCAGTTGAACAACCTGGAATTTAAAGCCTGACCTACTGCCCTTCCAGCCAAATCACCACCTGTGCTGCTGTTCATCAGTCTGGAGGTATGTATTTAAGCAACTGAACATGTAACATCACAACTGTGATTTGCTCACAGCCACAAGCCGTAGGCATGAGCTAGTCTAGTCTAGTCACATTTATTTAGCCCTTTTTCACAAGCAAGTCTCAAAAGGGCTTAACGTACCATCATATACATGTCATATACCATACTGCATCATATTTGCATACTAAAAATACATCATATACATACTACACAGAAATACCTATGGGCAATTTAGAGTCTTCAATTCACCTGACCACCGTGCCATTGATCATCATGGCTGTGATGCCATTGACCACAACATTATTGCATCTATACAACATCTTATAGTTGAGTTTGACAGGCGCATCAGAGAGGGCTGCATGACTTGTGAGGATATCCATCACTCAAGTTAAGGTCTCCAGTAGGACTTCAGTGAATTTGTATTTGTATTTGTATTTGTATACTTTATTATCCCCATGGGGAAATTTGTCCTCTGCATTTGACCCATCCTATACACAACACTAGGAGCAGTGGGCAGCCGCAGTACAGCGCCCGGGGACCAACTCCAGTTCTTTTGCCAGTGCCTTGGTAAGGGGCACTGACAGGAGTATTAACCCTAACATACAGTACATGTCTTTGATGGTGGGAGGAAACCGGAGCACCCGGCGGAAACCCACACAAACACGGGGAGAACATGCAAACTCCACACAGAAAGGACCTTGGACGGATCAGGGTTCGAACCCAGGACCTTCTTGCTGTGAGGCAACAGTGCTAACTCTCAGACCTGTAAGTCATATAATATGGCCTTACCAGACTATAAAAAGAAGCCACTACAAACCCGGTACATTAGCCATTCATTAGAATAGGGTGGTTAAATTATGGATTTGAATATTTTCAGCCAGTTACAAATTGGGATGTCAGTTTGCAATTCCCTGTAGAGCTGTAGAGCTTTTAATCCCTATTATGTATATGAATGTAAATATTTGATTTTATTGGAGCTTAGTGTAAATCTGAATTGATTTCCCTAACATCTGGAGCTTTTCTGGACTGTTGTGGTTTTTGTCTTCTACGTTTTCACTGTCAGGGTCTGACAGACCTGTTGCAGATGACCCAGTTGCTGCTGCAGGCATTCTGCAGTCCGACAGCACCACCAGGTCATCTGCAAACAGGAAGCACTTAAGCATTTACTTGTCTATATTTTGTAGGGTGAGGCCAGGGCCTTATTCTTGGGTGGGTATCAGGGCAGTGGGATGAGGATACTAGGTGTATTTTGTTTTATCCTTTCTTAAGACAGATTCCATGTAACAGTAGCAAAAGATATTCTTGGACATTAAGAACAAAGATCTCTAAAATGTATCAGCTTTAAAGCCAAGCACTTGTAAAGTCAACCCAACAGTGGTGTCACTAGCTCAGTGTATATGTCAACTGCCGTCGGAGGCAAGGGTTGTCAGTGTACCTTGAGGTGTTCAAATGACAGAGAGTGACTTTGTGTGAGCACACACTGTTTCAGATTTTACATCCAAATGAGTTCTATGTCATTGTGCCTATATTCCCATAAAAAGAAAGTCACTGTGTCCAAGTCAGCCTTATTGCCAAGGATATGAGACCTGTGAAGTCTGGAGTCACTTGTCACATGACGCCCCTATTCTCTGCAAGCTCACAGTAATATCATTAATAGTATGGTCAACTAATCTTAATGTCTTATGTTTCTCATCTTTGGACAAATTAGCATATTGTGCTTGGACCCCATTCATTGCCGCATGCGGCTATATTTTTAAGATGTTGGCCTTTCTTGCAAAAGAGAGTTTTAATCTCAATGAGACTTATCAGGTTAAATGAAGGTTAAATAAAATACATGACAGTTGTAGAATCTCTTCTCTTCAGATTTAGCTGATCTTTAACTTTTTGAATCACTACATTTGTGTTGCCGTTGTGAAGTTATTCTCTCTCTCTCTGTCTCTCTCTCTCTCTCTCTCTCTCTCTCTCTCTCTCTCTCTGGTATGGAATTTGTATTCAGGTGAAGTTTGTTTATTGTGATTTCAGGAGCTGTGAGGAAGAATCCTGCTACCAGGGACATGGCTGAAGAAGGCCTTCAGAAAGAAGTCACAAGATTCCTGAAGGGGGCCTCTGACAGAGGGGGGAGGAGACAGCAACTAAATCGAGCAGAGAGAAGAATTGAAGAATAGACTGTACAGGTAGCTGATAAAATAAATATATATATTTGTTTTTTCAGAATGAATTTATTTAGGGTTTTTTTCTGTCTTTTTATGTCACTGTTGTTGGTTGAAAACCAAACCTTGTATCTCCAAAATGTCAAAATACAGGAACTAAGAAAAACAGCCTTGTTGACCACCATTTTAGAGTTTATCCAGTGGGTTTTGAAAGGGTTTCATAAGACCAGGAATTCTAGAATTCTCTCAACCCATAGAGGAGCATGTGACCCTTCAATTGACGTTAAAACACAAAAATCACCTCAATTGGAGGTATAAGGTTTTCATCCCATTGCAATGATATGTAAAATATTGTACTGTATAAGTATTCTACTCTCAGTGTGAAAAGGAAGTTATCTGTATTATAAATTCAAATAACATACAATTCTGGTTTGCTTAATTACTCATTCCATTCATATAGCCTACAATGTTGCACCTCTGAAAATTTGTTCAACATTTCATATGATGTTTGTAAGACATCAACTTTAGGGCTCTTTATTTAAGGGTATTGATCAATATTTTGCATTTTAATTAGTTTTGATTCTGTCTTTCTTGCTAAAGCTGCCAAGACTAGGGCTGTACACAACATCTTAATGGGTCTTAATGTGATTTTAGAGTGTAGGGCAGACTCTCCATCACAATATTCAAGCACGTGGGTGCTTCACTTATGGGTGGCATTCAAGTCCAGTCCTCGATGTTTCAAAGAAAATATAAATCCTCCCCTTCTATTACTATTTGTGGCAGTGCAGAAATTGGACATGAAACATTTACTGAAATTGGATCTTTCATGCATATAATCCTAGGAGGATTTATACTTTCTGTGACACCTCAAGGTTCAGATCCACATGCAATCCACAAGTAATTCACATATTCCATATTATTGATGGAAACTCCACCCTACACCCTAAATCCAATTTATTGAAATCATTTACAGAAAGGATGTCATCATTATCAGTAAAGACAGAATCAAAACATATCTGAAAGGACCATATTATACAGTATCTCTAAATTGAGTCAACATCTGAATAGCATTTGAAATAAGATGTATTTTTGCAGATGTGGCAATTTAATATATCAAGCAAAGGGGGCAACTATTGCAAACTAGATTTCTGTTATTTTAATTTCATATTTTCACATACATCTTTTTTATATATCTTTCACATTGTTAATGTAGAATACTTTGCATAGAGCTAAAATCCCAAATAAATGTGTGTACCTTCGTATCAATCGTTTTACTCATTTAAGTGCAATAAATAAAAAAGCGATTTTACTGCTTTTTGCTTTTTGCTTTTTGCATTTGAGTTGACACCACGGAAAAGAATAGAGCGATGTGCATTTTTCCTTTTTGCTTTTAGCTTGTCAATGCAGAAAAGGAGTTAAGTGTTGCGGAGGAGTGAACAGGACAGCTGTGACTTCCGGACAGGACAGAGCTCCATTTTAGAGTAAAAGTGTTTGTCAGTAACAGATGTTGGTTGGTCACCAACTACTAGTGTTAATATGAGTGTTCTTCATGACTGTAAGCTATAATGTGCACTGTTTGTTTTTTATCTAAGGCCATAGTAGGCTAATTAATACATCATTTCTTTAATTTTAAACACACACACACAGATCACGCGATTTTGTATGGTAATTCAGCCAATTGGTCCACATTATATTAAAATAGACAGAAAAATAGCATAGGGATGTTTAGGACTGCTCATCAGTCCATGATGCATATTCATAATTGAAACAAAAGGAATATAGAAAAGACACCATTTTTCAGAAGGTGACCATGGAGAGATGAGATCAGTCACAGCTATTGTCTGGACTATAGCTGTGAGTCCAGACGCCAACAGACCATCAGCATTACAGCTGAAGCCTGCATCCACAAGAAATCTAATAACTAATGTAGCCTGAAAACGCCATACTTCAAAACCTCATCTTTGGAATAAAACAACACAATAAAAAACAATATATACAGAGGAAACAAAGGCGTAGTCATTACACTATTAGGTATATTAAATACTACAGGCACATCGCCCAAAGTGCTTGAGTAGCAAAACGGCAAAAAGAACTGTGCAATTAAATGATTAACAGTAACAAACTATAAGGTATTTCATAAACATGGCAGGATTGTTCAATCATCGTGAAATATACTGCATGGAATTCCTGGAATGCGCCTTTGCGCTCACACTCATCTCATATTTCCTATAGCCTCTCGTTATGCTGTTATGCTGATTGGTGTTTATGTCCATGTTTATTGCATGCACACCCGTTTAAAATGGTTTGGACATAAACAACAAGCATCATCATGGGACAGAAAAATCAGACTCGTCTGCTTACTAACAGCGCCACAGCAGCCACTGTATCATTATGCACAGCCATTATGCACCACTATACTGTATATTGTGAGCCATAATAGCTTACTGATTGATCACACATGATTAGGTCTAATTTGTGATCCGATATGCGTTATTCTTATTTCCACATTACTGTACAATTTGGTGACATTATGTAAACCTGTTTACTCGCGCTAGAATAAAAATCCTGCTTAGAGAAAATAGGATAAGGAGGAAGATGAACTTGTTGGAGCCATTGCAGCAGGAATAGGAAGGTGAAGTTATTCCAGACAGGACTTTTGATTAGTAAAATGGTCTTTGCACATATTTTCTATCAGAAATACAGTTTACTAGTATTATTATTGGATTACACGGTGCCCCGCTCTTGCCCCCAGTTTCTGTGTCTCGCTCTCCAGGCCTCCATGGTGCTGAAAGGGCGCACAGTGCTGTATGCGGACTTGTAGCGCAGCGGCTACTTCTCAGTACCAAACATAAGGATCTCGTTCCCACGCCTTAATAAGTCGTGGCCACGCATTATTTTATCAACATGAGATGTCACCAGAGGGGCTCCGTAGAAATCTACTTGAATTTGTATTTATTTATTCCTGTTTCCAGTAGACTGGATTGTTGCTGTGCCCTAGTGGCCATACAGCACCCAGTATACAGGCAAGGCAATGTCAGCAATTCTTTCTATAAAGTTGTGGAATAAATAATATTAATATAATATTAAATAGGGCCATATTATTTATGCTAATTAAAGTCAACAGTAGAGCCATGTGGGCCTAAATATAAGAAATTTGTACTCACAAGTCCAGTCAGCTTGTGTGCTAGTAAACTGTAAATTGTTTCAGGAATATAATCAAGTTTAAAAAATAACTTGCACAGTATCATGGACACAGTCTTCAGTAAATGTACCCTATTAATTTGTATAATTTATGACTATGAACATTTTAGCGATATATTTGGATGTCAGGGATTAGATTTCTTATAAGTAACAAAGATTTCTTACAAATAACAAAATGACAGTCCAACCACACAAAGCCAAGTCACTGGCTTTGTGTTTTAACTGGCAGATCTCTGCAAATAAAGATTATAACATTCTGTAACAGATAAACAAGAGTAAAACAAAATCTAGTCTAGTCCTATACATTACTGTTTAAACAGCTTGGTGTTCTGGTTTCTCCTGTTGACCTTGACTTGCTGGGTTGTGGTTTCCACTCAAGTTAATGTCATCCTCCAGAAAAGTGAAAATAAGATAAAATATTATTTTTACAGACCTTGCCATCAATACAATGGAATTAATCTTCAATGTCCTACAAATGAAGACATCGCTGATCATGGAGCTTCAATGTAATTTATTCAGTGTTGGTTCATCCATTGTTGTCTTCATCCTAACCTATTCCAGTTTGTTGTGCTTGGCTTGCTGCTTGACGTCTGGGCATAATGTAACGACCACTAGCTTGTTACCTGTCTAGGCTAACATTAGCTACGGCTACTCACGATAGAAATCAAACTGTGAAGCTTAAAAAACATTATAAAGTAGTTTATTCAAACCTACGGTCAGACAAGTTAGAAAGTTAAGACCGGTAAAAGTAAGGCTTTTACTCTGAAATGGAGGTCTGTCCTGCCTGGAAGTCAGATTGGTCCTGTCCAGGCCTCCGCAACACTTAACTCCTTTTCTGCACTGACAAACTAAAAGCAAAAAGGAAAAATGCATATCACTCTTTCCTTTTCTGTGGTGTCAACTCAAATGCAAAAGCAAAACGGCAGTAAAATCGCCTTTTTATTTATTGCATTTAAATGAGTACAACGATTGATATGAAGGTACACGCATTCAAATAAAATAAAGGCCAAAGAAATGTTTTTTGAAATACGTACTATGTAGTACAGTAAGGTCAGGCAGTGAGGAGGTCATCACAGAAATGAATCCCCTCGACACACACACATACCACACACACTCATGCAAAACTCTGTTCCCATTTCTTGCAGTCTGTGACATACATTTTCTACTTTCTATGTCCTTTTCTCTTAAGCACTTGACAACCTTTTTTTTAGATTTTCTTTGACTTCACTGGACTTGACTGGACATGCACACACACAGTTACCCTGCTTATCCATGCATTGTTTACATAGGCCCTCTGATGTAAAGACTGCATAAGCAGCACAGAACCAGTAAGTTCCTCACCCTACTATGCTTTGTACGATTGATAAATTGTGCCATTGATAAAGCCACTGTCCGTCACTCTGTGTATATTGTCATCAATCTGTTATCTTTAATATATATACTATATACTGTATGTTATAATGTATACTACGATTATTGATAGTATTTGTTATTAGTATGAGTGTAGTAGTACTGATATTACTGTAATACTAATTTATAATTTATACTATTTATTGTATTTATATTTAAGTTGTATACATTTTAAATGTCATATTTGCATTGTAATGGTTTTGTGAAAATTAATAAACAAATCATTCCGTACGAAAATTTGCTTTGTGCTATATTTAAATAATGACAAAATATATGCAGTAAGAGTTGAAAAATTTAACTTGCTGCTAATATTTTTGAGTAATTGTGTAGAAATCCTAAATATATTATAATGTAGGATTTATAACATTAATAGGATAACTATGGGTAGTGGATCAATTGGGCCACCAGCAGATGCCTGTCGGCGTATCAGAGGGCATCTGTCTAAACCGCTATTTACCCGCTGGTGGGCCGCTGGAAAACCGATGAGCAAACACCACTACCCTGCCAGGGGCTGCTGCCGCGGAGACAACTGACTATGAGTTTTTCTTTTTCTCCGCCGTTTTTCTATCCTACCCTATGCTCTATGGCAAAATGATGTAAGTGTGTTCATTCATGTTGCTATCTATGCTGTCTTAGTCATTTTTGTTCGTTTTAGTCATTTTACTTTTGGGCTGTTTTCCCATGATTCCTGGTGCAACACCGTGTTTAGAAGCTTAACATTAAATTAACAGTAACTGTGTTAGAGACATAGGCTATGTTAAGTTGTATATCTTAGATAATTACACAAGGAAATAAGCAGTGAAGGGCGTCTGTTAGACCCGCAAACGTAACAATAAACCACAAACGTAATACAAATCTGCAGCTTTTAATGTAATAAAACCACCAACGTAATAAGTTTCCCACAAACGTAATAGCAGTTGCCTACCACAAACGTAATACGTCATTTCCTGCATTTGTTACGTTTGCGGGAAGGTGAAAATCTTCAGCTTTCAAAATTGTAATGACTTCCCACAAATGTAATAAATCACTAATATAATCAAAATCTGCAGCTTATACAAGTTGCTAACTCTAAATGTATTCGACAGCCAATGACATTTTCTTCCCACATATTCTTGTCGTTTAGGTTCTTTCCTGTTTAGACTGATCAAGTGTTGTTGCAATTAAACCCCATCATATTAATTCCAGATTTATTCCAGGTTTTATTACAAAGCCAAGTGTAAAAAATCTCATCATGTCACTCTAGCAATGAAAGATTTACAACCAATCATACTTAACCCTATACAAAAGTTTCAGTACAAACTCACCTGCTATACAATTAAACTATGCACAATAGTGATGCGCGGATCGGCTCTGACATCATCCGAATCCGCATGTACGCATAAATCATCCACCCGCCACCCACCCGAACAATTTTTTTTCTACGGTTTATAGACCCGCACCCGCATGGACATTTCACTGTATGAGTGTTTTCTTAACGATTTACTTTAAAGATTAGAGAGGCTGCTTTCAGTAATTAAACGTTTCCATGGTGAACTGTGCCTTTGCAATACAGTTTCATGTTTATGCTGCGGTCCCGTTTCTCTCTTGTGTAAAATAAATAATTATTAGTGTCTACACAGCGTCTCTCTTAATGGGGAGACACACTTATCGTTTCTGCTGCGGTGGAATCGCTGCAGGTATTTAATGAACTCAAAATTATAATTTTTTTGATGCGCACCCGATCACACATTACCATTATTTCTCAGTGGGATATATGTAAGGATGATGATATGGTAACATATTACACTGAAGTAGGCTGGTTTAAAATAAATAAACATTTATTTAAGTTCTACTTTTTTGGTAAAATGAAAATGGCAACAGGTATTTCCACAATTTTAGAGAATGTAATTAATATTTTCCTCATTAATGATGTATTATTTCACCCACCCGCAACCCATCCGCTATTAATCAGAATGTTAATTTTTATGACCCGACCCACCCGATCCGCGGATTAACCGCGGTGCCCGCAGATATAACTGCAATCCGCGCATCACTAATGCACAAGTAAAGAATGTATTGAGTATTGATTGTCAGTAACAGCTGGATATTATTTATCCCCATTAAAGGGATACTCCACCCAGAACATGATTCTACCTCATTTTCATTCCTGTTTGGAGCCAGTAAACTCATTTTTTAGAATCGTTTTTTCTTTATAAAGATATGTTTAACTTCTACATACTAACTTTTTGCTAACAATGAATACAATCTTTAATCTTCAATCTTTAGAAAGAATTAACGATTCTAAAAACTGTCTGGATGAGTTTATTTAGTCCAAAAGAGAGTGAAAATGAGGTAGAATCATGTTTTGGGTGGAGTATCCCTTTAAACACAATAGTAATATAATAATAATAATAATAAACTTTATTTGTATAGCACCTTTCATACAAGAAATGCAGCTCAAAGTGCTTTACAACAAAGACATTTCATACATGAAAATAGACATAGAATGAGCATAACATAAGATGGAAAATAAAACCCACTGAATAATAATAACAAGACTAGGTCAAAACCTAGTATATGGCTGGACCGTGTATGAGTGTGCCACGTGCCACGGCCGACCAATGGTGTAACTAACTCCGCTGTTGACAGGGGTTAAAGTGGGATTTGGCAGGTGGGGGAACCCTGTTTCGGAGGGTGGGGTTCAGAAAAAAATAGTAATTTAAAACAAATTTCCTGCATTTGTACGGGGGGGGGGGTAGATACATAATTGGTGGAGGGGTCAGAAAAAAATAGTAATTTAAAACAAATTTCCTGCATTTCTACACCACCTTACCTCTTGGATTAAGTCAAGAAACAGCAACATATATATATATATATATATATATGTATATATATATATATATATATATATATATATATATATATATTACTAGATTTCAGCATTGAGGTGCTTACATTCATGATCTTGCATAGGCATACTAACCTAAAAAAACTATTATTGGGAATCATGAGAAAGTTTCAAAGCGACAGACACAGAGCGTCCCCGTAACCATAGCAACTCACTCTCACTCCTGCCTGCGTGCGCACGGCGCGAGAGGAGAGGGAGAGACGCTGAAGAGCCGCTGACTGAGATTACTCTGAGTAGCATGCATGGGAATAAATTACAATATAATAATAATATAATAATATAATATATATAATAATATAATATAACAATTTGTGTATATTTCTCGCTATTCTGATGGTCTGAATAACTCGCTGCTGCGCTGTGCTGCTCTGTCTCGTCTGTCCTGCTGTCAGTTTCCTTTTTTCACGTCGCGACGTTATCAATTGCGTGAGTCTCTCGGTCAATGCGTGAGAGTTGGCAGCCCTGTGAACTCGCTTGTCATTATTATGTATGAAACTGCCAATCAGATTTATTTACTTATTAATCGAAGGTGCCGGAACGCCGTTCCGGATCGTTCCGGCCCACTTTAACCCCTGGCTGTAGACTGCTAATACAGAATAATAGTCCATACATCCATACTGATCGTTCCAGCGCGTCCCGTCTCTCCCTCCACCGCTGTCGTCTTCACCCACGGCCCGCATTGATCCTGCCGATCCAAGCGCCAGGCGCTCTGTTACCCGTCGGTGCCGAAAATGTGTTCGCCGGACACCGGGGGCCCCGGCCGAAATGCCCCAGCTAGTGGCACTGGCCGGAACCGTGGCCCCAGGAAACTTCGGGAAGGTCGGCAATAAGCCCTCGGCGTGATGAAACCTCCATGCTTGTTTGTGTGTCTCTCTCCCCCGACAGAACAGAGGACTTCAGGTGGACTGAGCTCGCGCATATGCATCGACATAAACGGTGATATGATATAATTGTATAGATTCTACTTTAGCTTCAGCTTACATGCATGATATTGGTCAGCCCGCTTACTGTGTGGGAGAAACGGGCTCCTGATCTCAGCGGAGAAACTAGACGGCGGAGAAAACGAAACTTAAATTTCTGGCTCTGTGACGCTATGATGTGCCACGTGCCACGGCCGACCAATGGTGTAACTTGATCACTCAGTCACTCAGTCAGTCAGTCAGACAGACATTCGCGTTTTAAAAGAAGTGCAGCAGTGCATAAGTGCGAAGCAAAGTGTAAAAAAAAAAAAAAGTTTAAGGCCTGTATCAGGAAAGTCGTAGCTAGTTAAAGGCTAAAGGGAAGAGATACGTTTTTAGCTTTCTTTTAAAAATACTTAGTGAGCTGGCTTCCCTGATATCTATAGGCAGTGTGTTCCAGAGCTTTGGGGCGTAATTGACAAAGGCTGCATCCCCGATTTTCTTTCGGCTGTTGCTGGGAACCTCCAATAAACCAGCAGCAGATGATCGCAGTGTTCTTGAAGGCAAGTAGTGAACAAGGGAGTTAGAAATGTAGCTTGGTCCTAGCCCATTAAGGGCTTTGTATATAAGGAGGAGGACCTTAAAATCAATTCTAAATGTTACAGGAAGCCAGTGTAGAGCAGCTAAAACTGGACTAATGTGCTCTCTCCTCTTGGTTCTGGTTAATAGCCGAGCTGCAGAGTTTTGAATAAGCTGAAGTCTCTCAGTGTTTTTTTTCGGGAGACCAGTAAAAAGTGCGTTACAGTAATCGAGTCGGCTTGAAATAAAGGCATGAATCAATTTTTCAGCATCTTTTTGATTTATAAATGGTCGTACTTTAGCTATGTTTCTAAGGTGGAAAAATGATGTTTTTGTCACCTTGTTAATGTGGGACTTGAAGCTTAGATCTGAATCTAGGATAACACCAAGACTTGTAACTTGTAAGATTTAAGTGTTCCCAGATTATTAAACAGCATTTCCCTTTTTGTTTTAGGGCCGACTAGTAGGATTTCAGTTTTGTCCTCGTTTAACTTTAAACATTTTTGGTAACACTTTATAATAACCATCATTAATAAATGGTAAATTGATAGTTAATTAAACTTTAGTTCATAGTTATTTTACTGTTAACAAACAATGAAATGATCATTAATAATGTTTACTAATTATTAGTAATGCTATAATTTATGTTATTTTATCATTAGTTTGTGTAATATAAATGATATATTGTATCATAGCTGATGAGACGGTAAAAAGGGTAAAAAGCTATGATACAATATATAATTTATAAACAAATGATTTTATATTACACAAACGAATGATAAAATAACATAAATTATAGCATTACTAATAATTAGTAAACATTATTAATGATCATTTCATTGTTTGTTAACAGTAAAATAACTATGAACTAAAGTTTAATTAACTATCAATTTACCATTTATTAATGATGGTTATTATAAAGTGTTACCACATTTTTTGCTCATCCATTTATTTATTGCCAAAAGACATGTAGTAATGGAGTTTATAGCTGCAGCATCATTTGGTTCAGCAGAGACGTACAGTTGCGCGTCATCCGCATAACTATGGAAACATACATTGTGCTCTCTAATGATGTCACCAAGTGGCAGCATGTATAGTGAGAATAATAATGGACCAAGGCAGCTCCCTTGTGCAACCCCAAAGCAGATGTCATTTTTCTCAGACACATGATCTCCAAGACTGACGTAAAACTTTCTCCCTTTGATGTAAGTTTTGAACCAGTTTAACACACAGTCAGAAAGACCAACCAACTTTTCAAGACGATTGATTAAGATATCATGGTCAATCGTATCAAATGCTGCACTTAGGTCTAAGAGGACAAGAATTGAGACCTTATTTTCATTAGAGTTTAGTCTGAGGTCGCTGATTATTTTAGTAAGAGCAGTTTCAGTGCTGTGGTATGTTCTAAAGCCTGATTGAAATTCCTCCAGGATATTATTTTCTTTAAGAAAGGAGTTTATTTGCACTGAAACTACCTTTTCAAGTATCTTACTAATGAATGGAAGGTTGGATATCGGCCTGTAGTTGGTCAGTGCATTACCATCTAGGTTGGGTTTCTTTAGTAAGGGTTTTACAACAGCTGTTTTGAAGGCATCTGGGAAGATGCCTGTTTGAAGGGATGTATTTATAATCTTCAGGACATGACTTGAAACACTGTCGAACACCCGCTTAAAAAATGCTGTAGGTACAGGGTCAATACATGAGGTGGAGGAGTTACACTCGGTGACAGTCTTGCAAAGCTCAGTTAATGTAATACAAGTTAATTTTCCCATGGTTACATCTTTTTTACCGGGTTTGCTGAGGTCATCTGTGTTTACATCAGCAGCAATGCTGGTTCTAATTGAAGTTATTTTGTTATTGAAGAACAATGCAAGTTCTTCACAATTTGATGCAGAGAACTGCAGACGAGTGGGGGCAGTGTTGAGTAGCTGGTCAATAGTGGAGAATAATATTCTAGAGTTTCCAGCATTCTCTGTAATAATCTTGGAAAAGTAATCTTTTCTTGCTAGACGTATTGCTTTGTTATAGACAGTAATGGCTTCTTTGTATATATTACAGTGAACTGTGAGCCTGGTTTTCCTCCATTTTCTTTCGGCTGCTCGACAGATTCTCTTAATCTCATTAACACTGTTATTGTTTAACCATGGGGAGATTCTGTCAGTCGACCTCTTTTTAACCTTTAGTGGAGCAACAGTATTTAAAGCAGATGACAAGGTATTGTTGAAATTTTCAACCATGTCATTTAAAGAGCAGTCAGTGCTGTATGACTCAAATGATTTCATAATATTAGAGAACTTTGCTTCAGCCTTGCTATCTAGGAATCTCTTTTGAACCAAAAATTCCCTTTTAGTCTTTGTTAAGATTAGGCTGGCATCAAAAAACACACAGTGATGGTCAGAAATAGGTAATTCTAATACTGAAACCCTGTCAATGTTTAACCCTGTTGTTATTACCAAGTCTAGAATGTTACCATGCTGATGAGTGGGTTCATTTACATGTTGGGTAAGTTCAAAGCTGTCCAGTAAATTCACAAGCTCCATCGCTTTGGAGTCATTTTTTTTGTTGATATGAATATTCAGGTCTCCATTCAGGATTAATCTGTCATATCTAGTGATACCAAGTGAGATCAGCTCTGAGAATTCCTGCAGAAACAGTGATGAATATCTTGGTGGCCGATACAATGTAATGATGAGCACTGATGATTCTGTTTTGAGCTCAAGAGCAAGATATTCAAATGATGTAAATTCACCCAGGTCAATGTCATTACACACAAACTGTGTAGAAAAAATGGCTGCAATCCCGCCTCCTTTCCTGTTCTGTCTGACTGACTGATAAAAATGATAGTTTGGAGGACAAGCCTCTATCAGTGTTGCTACACCAGTAGTGCTGTTTAGCCACGTCTCAAATAAAAACATTAGATGCAAATTCCTTTCAATTATCAGATCATTAACCAAAAAGGATTTGTTAGCCAGTGATCTGACATTAAAAAGAGCTAATTTCAGCTGTAGGGATTCTGTGACAGGAAAGGAAACTGGTTGTGGCTGAACACTGACAAATTTAAGATTACTGAGACAGGTACCAGATGGTCTGTGATTGCTACGATTGGTTTGACCATGCCACCGGCTATTTAAGATCACCGGTATGTTTAAGGAAGCGGCATGGGGTCTGTCTCATCTCTGACAGACACCTGATCGATGATGTCTGTGGTTATTGCTGTTTAATAGTTCATCAATTTGACTGAGCTTCAGCGTGGCAGCTTTAACTAACTCCTTGATTGGTGAGTGTGGTGGACGGGGGGAGGGGGGGGCGTTGGATCCCTGATGGGGACAGAGACCTCCTCTGAGTGCCTTGGGTGATGTGGAGCAGAGGGTCAGGTGAGGGGGGAGAGATACAGGCTGTCTGCCTGTGTGTGCAGTCCTTGTCCTTCGTGCTTATCTGAGCATTCTTGTTTTGGTGTGGCATCCCAAGAGCATGACGTAGATTGGCGCCGAGTAATCTGGAACCAGTGATGCTTGGATGAATCCCATCAGGCATAAAGCGGTCTTTACAGTTCCAAAAGATATCGAAATTGTCAATAAACTTTATCCCATGGGTGAGGCACGCCGATGTCAGCCATGTATTCAGGGCAACGAGTCTGCTGAAAGATTCGATTCCTTTCCCCAAGGTTGGAATGGGGCCTGAAATGAATAGATGTTGTGATTGACAGTCACTCAGCTTCTCCAGTAGCAGGCAAAAGTCTTTTTTCAGGATCTCAGAGCCAGTTTTCCCTCGCAGAATGTCAAAAGACCCAGTGTGAATAATAATCCTCATGTTACTTGGATGTGTAGAGAGGATAACTGGCAACAGCCCTGTTAGCTCTCTGACAGATGTGTCATCCATAGTTAGATTTTCAGTCTTTGCCATTCTTACATGCTTGGTTATAGAGTCCCCAATCAGAATAGTGTCTGACTTATCAGCTGAGGAATTAGCAATATTTCTTCTGGCCCTCGGCTTATCAGCTGTGGAATTAGCAACATTTCTTCTGGCCCTCGGCCTAGCATGTTGATTAGCAGGCCACATTTTCCGCCTGGAGGTAGCCGGCGGTGTTGAGTGCCTGGGGGTAGCATTACTGTTAGCACTGGGACCAGTGCTGGCATTAGCATTAGCATTAGCTCTGCGGCTAGTACTGGGCTGCATCATGGAAGTGCCGTCATTAGCATTAGCAGTCACTGGATCCGGCTCACTGAGTATTTTGTACCTGTTCTCCAGTTGTAGTCCTGGCCGGGGAGTGTATTGGGGAGAGTATTGGGGTTTCCTCTTGTTTTTGTTATTGTTTCCTCCGCTGCCCCTACGGCGGACAACGTCCGACCACAGCTCACCAGGAGTAGAGACTTTTGGTCTAGCACCCTTGCTGTGCCAGTAGCCCATATCTGTGGCGAGTAGCGGTGGGGATGCCTCCGGGGCCAGTCCACCTTGCGGGTCGGAGATGGTGTCTGTAGTGAGTGGCGGAGGGGATGCTTCCACGGCTGGTCCATTTGCGGTTGGGTCAAGCCAGGGGAGAGTGTCAGCTAGGTCCGTAGTATGGGTAATGCGGGCTGATGACTCGAACAGCGTGTCAATGAGCTGCTCATCCTGGTTGATTTGGTAAAGTGTAATAATCCTTCCTTCCAGTTCAGTAATTTGCTGTGATAACCGAAGGCAGCCAGCACAGTCAGAGCAGGAGGAAGAGTCACTGACTTTAACCATCGGCATTTTCCCACAGTAACAATAAAAAATAAATAAATAAAAGATAAAAAAGAATAGCAACAGAAAAACTACTTAAAAATAGTTGGTCAGCGGGGAAAAACAGGAAAAAACAGGAAAATATTGCTGAAAATAGATAAGCCGGCAAGGAGCAAAGCAGAGAGCGCCTGGTCAGGGAGAAAGTCTATCCATCCCCAGTACATGTTGCGATGAGCCATAGCCTTCCCCACTGTATCAAACTTTTTCGTAGAACCTCAGCAGATAGATCCGAGTAGAACCATAGGCATGATCCGTCATGAGTTATATTACGCTTCTTCATCGCAGCTCTCAAAACAGTTTATAACGGGAATAACGCAGAAAGCGCACCAGTATGCTTCTAGGTGAGCTATTATGGCTTGGAGCAGGGGCAAGGGATCTGTGGGCGCGTTTGATGTCCAACGGGGGAATTTCTGCAGGGAGATCCAGCCAGTGTGGTAGCATATCCTGAATAACTTTAATGAGCGGGGTGCTATACCCTCAGCATTTTCGGCTAGATTCACAATCTTAATGTTTTTGCGCTGACCGCGGTTCTCCAAGTCATCGACTTTCAACCGTAACTGATCTATTGTTTTCTTCACGATGGAGAGCTGGGTACTTTGAGAGTTATACCTGTCCTCGGGGCAGAGATTGTGTTTTCCACTTCATCCAGCCTCTTCTCTGTAGCTATCTTACTTCTGGGTCACGTGACCTCGTCCCATGAGATTTACATGAGATTTCAAAATGGGTCATGTTTTACTGCAGAATGAATGAAACATCCAAACACCTCATTAGATTTATTATATATTTTTACTGAATTTAATTAAATCGAATTGAATTGAATTTATGGAAAACCACGGCCGTCTCATCAGTGGTTTATAGTTCTGGCCCGAGTCTGGCAAAGACTCGGCCCAGACTCAGCTGAGAGATACGGCTGAAGTGCGGCCCAACTGATTCGGACCGAGTCCGGCAAGCCACAACTAAGCCAGGACAGCTGGGCTAGGCCCGGGTTTGAGCCTGAAGTACCAGTTCCTTGGCTGTTAATTTTGCCCCATTCCCCCTCCCATCCCCCTGCCAACCCTTCCCTCAGATGCAAAGAACAGGATAGAATCAGGTTACATGTAGAAATGACTGCTCTTTTATTAAATGACACATAATTTACACAACAATATTACTGAGTACTCACATTCTCATGGACGCACAGGAAGGAGTAAACCAGCAAACATGAAGCAAGAGTCCAGAAAAACTGCAGCTGCTAGTGAAAACAAGAGTCCAGAAAAACTGCAGAAGAAAGAAACTTCCTCTTCTTCTTTTGTTGTTTAATGGCGGTTGGCAAACAGCTTTTAGGTGCATTACTGCCACCTTCTGGATTGGAGTGTGGATCAGAATGGTTACTATACTTTATTATATTCTACTATTAATTCCTGTGTTTTCTAAAAATCTGAAAATAGCCCTGTACCCTACATCACCTGAACTCCTCTGCAACATTTCTCTAATACCTAGTGTCATGTGGAATCCTGACACTGTCTCTTCACGTGCACTCGAATTGCCTATTTTGATGACGTTGAACTGGCCTGGAATTATTTCCATGAAAGCTTCATTGATATTGTAAACAAACACGCCCTCCTCCGCAAATTTAGAATAAAAGGGCGTGATAATCCTTGGTTTACAACCGAGCTATCAGAAGTACTTCATAAACGTAACTCAGCATGGGCCAGGGCACGTAAGTCAGGAATAGCGGCTGACTGGCTTTATTTTAGACAATTGAGAAATAAATTTACCTCTCCCCTCCGAAAAGCAAAGGCAGAATTTTACTTGTCCATGATTACAGAAAGCCTCAAAAATCCAAAGAAATTCTGGAAAACCATTAAATCATTGTCTGCTAACTGTAACTCAATTAATCTTCCACCCAGTATACTCATTGATGGTCTCAGGGTAACTGACAAGACAGAAATGTTAAATTATTTTAATAATCATTTTATTTCCTCTGGTTTCTTGTTTAACTCTGAAAATTCCCCTAGAGTATCTCCAATTAATGACAGGGCCACTGGCAATATTCAGGTCTTTAACTTTACCCCCTTTACCACAACAGAGGTCATTAGAGCTCTAAAAGAACTTAATCATAGAAAACCACTTGGTCCAGATAACTAAGCCAGTCTTTTTAAAATTGGCATCAGAATTTATAGCTGAACTACTGTGTCACATTTTTAATCTTACCTTGTCAACAAATAAAATCCCCAAGGACTGGAAAACTGCCTTTGTTATTATTTATTATTAAATAATTATAGACAAATCTCTAAACTCTCTGTTTTAGCTAAGGTGCTTGAATTCCTGGTCAGTGAACAAAAAAGAATACCTGGCTACCAACTCTATACTGTCTACATTTCAGTCAGGATTCCGCAAAAAACATAGTACTATTACTGCTGCCATGAAGGTCATAAACGATATAACTGAAGCCCTAGATAACAAGCAGTGCTGTCTTTCTCTTTTTATAGACCTCTCTAAGACCTTTGATACCATTGATCACAATACTTTAAAACCTGTTAAGCCCTAGCCCTATCCCTAGGAAAAAACGTCTAAAATAATATACCCCAAATGAATCAGGAATAGCTCCTCAACCATAAGGCCTATATGCATATTTCTGGTCTCCTTTGATAGGTAAGAAGCTAAGGAATATGAATCCATTGTAAGTAAACCTATATCTATTACCATTCCAGAGTAAATGGAGATGCAATAAAGGAAAAAATAAGATTTTGATCCTCGCCTAGTATATAATTCTAAATTTTAAGGCAATATCACCATTATAACCAAGATCGCATGGATAATAATGCAACTGAATGTCTTCTCCTAGTCTTTGACTACAACTGTAACTGTAAATTTGATGACAATACACTAAATACAACATTTATGATACAATTAATATAAAGATATACTCAGGCGGTCTCCATCTTTTGGCCATGTTTACTGTTTACATGTTGACTGTGTACTGGGAGTTTTACTTCAAGACACTATTTATTTCCATATAGCCATGTTCCAAATATCATACATCTCCCAAAAACATTGAAATAGTAATAAACACAATGATTATTATCAATATTCATATATGACTGAAGAGCTCCATGCTATACAGGCAGATTAATGGAGAAAGCAAGGGTCCTCAGTGCTGTGTGAGGTATCCTCAGTTTCGTCTGAGTCAGAAGAAGAGAATGGTATAAGGCTCATTGGTGTCAGTACTTCGACACAGCCACCAGATGGCGACGAAGAGCCACAGCTCCCACCATAGAGTTCCTGTCTGTCTGGACTGAAATGGCTGGGGAATCCCCCCTGATGATCGCTATGATTCCCCGGTGGGTCCAGACTTACGGTAGAAACGTAAGTAACTAATATCTGCCGTTTTTGGCGAAAATAACATAAGCCTTGGTGAAATATTTTGGCAAGAACATAGATTTTTGTCAGTATGACTGTAAAATGTGAAGTTTGAGTGCTACATTTCCCCCGAAATGGCGGACATGGATCGTTCCATTTTGCGGGGCGTTTACTGTCATTGGAAAGCTCGGAATTTTCAGTGATACCAAGCATGTTATTGTAGACTGAAGAGAAAATTATGCCCGATCTTTTGATCACAACTTGCTCTTATATTTACGAAGTTTATATTTGTAAGACTTAATTGTTAAAATACTTAGTAATAAGACATAGTTTGGTCAACATACAATTGGTTTACAGATTCTGAGAGCTGAAGACCCCGTGTTTTCAAAACAGTATAACATTCATATCTTCTATTAATAGACCATCTTCCATCGTGATTTTTCATAACTGGGGGGGTGGGGTGGACCCGGAACCGAGTCCGTCGGGCTTAACAGGTTGGACGTCTTACAGCTATTGGTTTTTCTGAACATGCAGTTGGGTGGATTGCAAACTATCTCACAGACAGAACCCAGGCTATTCAGTTAGAGGGTGCTACCTCAGAGGTACTGCAAGTCCACAAGGGGGTCCCACAAGATTCGGTTCTGGGCCCACTATTATTTACTATATACATAAATTGTCTTGGACAGAATATTCCAAACGCAGCCTTTCATTTCTACGCTGATGACACTGTCATTTACAAGAACAGCTTTGTCAACTGCAACTTGTTCTAAATGCAGACAAAACAAAACTTATGTTCTTTACTACTTAAAGTAACAGTAAGATCAGTATTGTCCGATAAAATTGTTACCAGAAATGGTCAACACATTGAGTTGGTATCTACTTTTAAATACCTAGGGTTTTTAATTGATGACCACTTGTCTTTTAAGGCGCATATCCAGTATGTTACAAAAAAGCTGAAGCTTTTACTAGGATTTTACTATAGAAACAAGTCTTGCTTTTCTTTTTGTGTGAAACAGAAATTGGTGGAGTCTACCTTTCTACCTATTATTGATTATGGTGATGTGTTGTACATGAATGCCTCTGCTCACTGTCTCCACATGCTGGATAGCGTGTATCATGGGGCTCTGATTACAAACTGTGGATCTCTTTCTCACCATTGTGTATTATACTCAAAAGTGAATTGGCCTGCTTTATGTGTACGCTGCCTCAGTCATTGGTATGTTTTGATTAACAAAGCCATTCTTGGCAAAATTCCTACTTATCGTCTCTTTTGAACTTGAAATATGGAAATTACAATCTCCGCTCTCAGGACATTCTGCGATTTGCTGTTCCCAAAGTCCGAACTGAACTGGGAAAGAAAGCTTTTAGGTTTTCTGCACCTACTGCATGGAACAATCTACATCGTCTGATCTTAAACTTCAAAACTTAGTAACCCTGAATGATTTTAAAGCTATGGTGAAATCTATTGAAACCAGGTTGGCTGTGTGCAAATGTTCTATCTGATCATTTTAATGTTACTCAAATCTATGTGTTTTTTATGTTAATTTTTTGTTGAAACTCTGTGTTGCTGCTATTCTCAGCCAGGTCTCCCTTGTAAAAGAGATCCTTGATCTCAATGGGACAAACCTGGTTAAATAAAGGCTAAATAAAAAAAAATAAAAATAAACCTCCATGTGCAAGGCCACAGACCCCAGGACTGTGCATGTGAACTGTGAGTGGGCTGAAAGAGGGATGCCTGTGCTGGAAACTGGTGAAGAGTGGATGACCTTCTGAACAAATATAGTGCGTAATCAAAGTCCAATACAATGCAACAAGAACATTAATAATAATTGTGCTTTTCAGACAACTATTTCTCTTCAAACATATAGCAATTGCAATATATGACACAGTACACAAAATCAAGGAGTAAATAGACGAGACATAAATGTTTGTTAGTAACTGGGAATTGGCAGGTAAGTTACTAATAAATTCAAATCACACAACATTCATACACAACATTTTGACTAAATAAAAGGCTTAAAGGGGAATGTCACATATGTTAGGGACAATTAAGTCTGTATTTGAAAACATGCATCACTCCTAAAGCTAGAAATCAGACAGAATCCTCAAATCGGGCACATGGGGCACTGACTTTGTGAAGTATCAGCGGTTGTGTATTCCATTAAAATATCGATTAGATGACATCTGTGACAAATTAAATGGTGGAATGCAGGCAATCTTTTGCATTATTCTTTTTAATTGAACCCCCTGCATTAAGAGCTATTGACTGCAAATGATGACCTAATACAGCATAAAAACATACTCTGGAAGTATAGACTTGCTTGCAAATGTCATAGTCTAAAAAAGTCAAAGGTTTGCTTTCATCAGTCAGGTGAAAAGTTATATAGCCGAAATTACTTTCAGCCAATGGGGGAAATAAGTTACCTCGCTAAACCCATAATCTAGCTTTGTACATGGCCGTAGCCAGCTATGAGGTCACCGAGGTCCGGACCTCGGTAATAATTTCCTAAAACAAGACTAGGTCAAAACCTAGTATATGGCTTGACCATATATGAAACGCTAGAGGGCTTTTAATTTGAAACGACGGATACAGGTAGTGGCGACACGTTGCGACACCTGGCCGAGGTGAGTGTCTCTCCTATCTGTGCATCGACCAGGCAGCCTACTGTGTGCGGTAAGCAGGGCTGCCAACTCTCACGCATTGACCGTGAGACTCAGGCAATTGACACTTTTCACACATTCTCACGCCACAAGTCCATTTTCTCACGCAGTGAAAAACAAATTCATAACTGATAACGTCACAGCGCGAAAAGAGACACTGACAGCGCACGGACAGGCAAGACAGAGCAGCACCGTACAGCAGCGACTTATTCAGACCATCGGGGGAAAGCGAGAAATATACACAAATCTATTATATTGTAATTTATTCCCATGCATGGTGCTCAGAGTAATCTCAGTCAGCGGCCCTTCTGCGTCTCTCCCTCTCTTCTCGCGCCGTGCGCACACAGGCAGGAGTTAGAGTGAGTTGCTATGGTTACAGGGACGCTCTGTGTCTCTGTCGCTCTGAAACTTTCTCGGTTCCCAATAATAGGCTTTTAGGTTAGTATGCCTATGCAAAATCATGAATATAAGCACCTCAATGCTGAAATCTAGTAATATAACATAATTTTAAATGTTTGGTTAACATTATACAGGGTTGCTGTTTCTTGACTTAATCAAAGAGGTTAGGTGGTGTAGAAATGCAGGAAAATTTAAATTTTTTAAATTACTATTTTTTTTCTGGGGGAGGACCCCCACACCCCCCACCAATGTATCTTACTTTTGCCAACGGGTCCTTCTGTATTTAATTATAGATAATGCGTTTGTGTGTAGTGTATAGCTTGGGTTGTGTTTGTAGGTGTCATTTTGGTATGAATTTTGCTCATCCAGAAATGCAGTAAATAAGCTCCATTAAAAGAAAAAATTCTGGACCTCACTAATTTCTAAACCCTGGCTACGGCCCTGGCTTTGTAGTATACCCCCTAACAGGTCTGATCCTGATTGGATATAAACTGGATATAAAGTTTAACAGGCCTGGAATTAAGTCATTTTTAGGGCAAGGCCAAATACAAATTTATTGGGGCATCGCGGCCAAAATGTAGGGCACCAAGGCCAAAACCAATGGTTATTAAAATCCTTTTTTCAGTCCTTTTCCCTCAACAAAATAAATATCCTAATAGAAAAATTAAGTGCTGTAGTGTGATACAGCACATATGTAAGATGGCTCAGACTACAAAGTTAGTTACATGTCCAGTAACACACGATAACGTAAGTGTAACCCAGGTTATTTTATGTAGGTACAAATTACAGATGTCCCCTAAACGCCTCACATGCAGACTACCGGTAGACGCTACAATTTACTGATGTTCCCTAAACACCTCATCAGGCTACTGCTACTGATCGCGTTTTTGCTGCTCTCAACCCGGTTAATTTTGCTATATTCTTCATTACAGCGGCTAATTACCCGCTGTACATTTAAACTTACACTAGTTCTGCTCAAGCACTCATAGCTCTCTCCTTCTTTTAGCGACTTTCTCGCTAATCCCACAGTTGTTTACACGCTTTTCAGATCTGCTAGTTACTTAGCTTAGCAGTTAGCAATAGCTTAGCAGTTCGCCATGGCTTCTCTCTCTCCCTCTTAGTTTAATTAATTAGCTGTTAATGTTTACGTTAACGTTACACATATATTTGCGGGAGTAGGAGAAATGTAGTTTTAAATGAGGAAATCCGCAACTTTCTTTCAAGGGCACAACAGCCAGTTCAAAACAGGGCATGCCAAACTGGCCGTGTGGATAGTTAATTTTAGAAGGGGCATTACGGCCACACTCCGGGGCATTCACGGCACTGGCCGTTTGGCCGTGGTATAATTCCTGCCCTGGTTTAAGATTTCAAACGCTCATTCTGGTGTACGAAATTACACAAACATTTTATGGTATCACAACATCAGAGCCCCATTCATTGTTATAGAGATCAGGCAGGCCGCTGTGTTCTGTATGAGTTGAAGCGCCTTGGTGGCGCAAGCCGGTAGACCAGCTAGCAGAGCATTGCAATAGTTGAGGCTGACATGACTGTTGATTGCAGGAGGAGTTGGGTGGCTTCTTTTGTCAGGAAGGGGCGGATCCTTCTCACGTTGCTCAGGAAGAATCTGGAGGTTCTGGTTGTTGAGGCAATGTGAGCAGAGAAGTCCAGCCGGTTGTCAAGGAACACACCTAGGTTCTTGGCGGTCGGGGACGGAGCCACGGCTATGTTCTCCACAGCGATTGAAAGGTACTCTGGTCTTCACGTAGCCACAATGGAAGAATAGGATATGCAGGGGTCATAGTGAGAACAGGAGTGTGGAATAAGAGAATAACCAGAATTAAATCCTCATATGGGTGCAAGAGCTCATACCAACATTTTATGGCCTCATAAATTCCCCTTTAACACATTACGCACTGTCCAAAATATATAAGCATAATGGCACACAAAAAGCAAGTAGAAACTTAAGGGATGCAAAGTCAAGTGATAGGAACTATTAAATAGGAGAACAGGCAACATACCTTTCTAATTAGGAATATGTTGTTGATGTAGGGTGGGGGCTTTGCTGCTGGTGCTTGACTAGAGATAATTGCGAGGGGAGCAGTTCTGCAGGCTCTGAAGTTCTTCCCAAAACTGTCTTGAGCAGTGTAGAAAATGTAGGAGTAGGCAAGCAACAAGGGAGTTGTGAGGGTTGTAAGAAGGTGGATGTCTGAAAAGAAATCAGAACGCACAAGTTTAATGTATTTCTGTGCATGCTTAAAATATATTGTTAACACAAATTTAAATTCAAGTACAAGTCCAAATTTTGTCAATTGAGTTTGCCCAGTCTTAAAAAATTACAGTGCACTGCTGATGCTAATAACCTGATAATAGCATTATAGAGTAACTGTTAGTAACTGGGAATTGGCAGGTAAGTTACCAATAAATTCAAATCACACAACATTCATAAATATGCATGGGTGGTCCCAGAGTTTCATGTGTCTGACCTACGGTTTGGGAGTTATGGCCTTTTATGTTTGATCCTTTGTTATAGTGCCACCATCTGGCTGACATGGGTGATTAGTGTTACCTGAGTAGTGGGGGCCCATAGGCACCCAAAACAAACAGAACACTGGCACTCACAGAACAGTAGTCTTCTTATTTATTATGGGCCAAAAACGAACGTGTTTCAGTTAGAAGCCATCATTGGCCCATAGGAACCCACCTACCGAATTTGGTTAGTCTAGGACTTATTCTATCTTAAAGAGAAAGCCACGGAAACACACCCCATAAGAGATTTCTGAACTAAACTAAACTAAATAATAACCATAAATTACGCTATTACCAATACCAGCCAGTTTTGATCAAAGGCCTGCATCTGAAGCGTGTGCCATAGACCTCAACCTATACAGGCAAGTGCAATGACATTTGCCATGCAAGATACTAAACTCCAGTCAAGCTAGCCTGTAACTAAGAATGACAACACCATACATCAACTACTGTATCAATCTGGGTGTCGCAACAGTGACAGTGCAAATGACATACGTTTCAAATACAAGGAAAATAAAATACATTCCTGCTTCCTCAGTTTGGTCAATGGTCTGCAGCTCAACAGTATCTCAGAAGGTTTCACTTTAGTCAGAGGTCTGAAGCTCGACAGTATCTCAGAAAGGTTCAATTTGGTCAGAAGTCTGCAGCTCGACAGCATCTCATAAAGTTTCAGTTTAGTCAGAGGTGAGCAGCTTGACACTCAGGCTGTATACTCTGCGCTCCATTCGCTTATTTTCAATCTCCATGAAGATTTTTTGAAAGGCATCTAAGGTAAATTTGAGTTCAGTGGGATAGGTCAGGTTAAGTGCATAAATGAGGCCAAACAACATGGCACAAGCATTTGCGACTGATGGCATCTCATTCAGTACCTCCACACCTTCAATCACGATGCCGATATCCTCTGGTGGGTGGAGAGGATCCTCTGACTCTCTGAAGATGAAGATTGCCATGGTGGACTGCTCACGTTCTGTCTCAGCCTCATCCTTCTGAACAACCTGAATAAAGACAGCAAAAAAAATGCTCCAGGCTCCTGTTCCAGGGAGAGGCTTCTGGTTTGCGGACTGCTGGTCTTGCTGCCTCTCAGCCTGGGATTCTATTTAGTGTTGTTGTCTTTTGACGGTTGTTTCTAGTCTTGATTTAGTATCTTGGTTGTTTTGTATGTCTTTATGTTAGTAAATCCAATAGCTTGGGTATTTTAAAAGGTGTCGGTAGAGTTTTATTTTGGGTCAATGGTGGAGTGTTGTTCGCCCCATAGGGCTGACCAAGGGTGGGGCATAACAACTGGGGGCTCGTCTGGGATAGAACGTCCATGAGGTGAGGTAAATGTGTGTAAGTTTGTGTGTGTATCTAGTGGCCTTTGTTTTGAGTGTAGTGGTCATCTCTTTTGTTAGTTCATCATCATTTATCATCATTTGTGGATGTTGCTGCTTGTTTAGTTGTGCTTTTGACTGCTGGTAACTGCTTCAGTAGCTTGGAGTTTCGGTTTGGAGCACCCTGACTATGTAGCCACCGGGCAGGTTTGAAGAGCTTGCCACTTTGTTGTTTTGCCTTTCTTATTTTTGGTGGTAATCCTGAGTGGGGGCACACTTCAGTGTATTGCAGTGGGCTACATCTCTGGTCTTCTGTGATGCACCGAGTTCAGCGTTTAAAGTCACCTCGAGCTCGGCAAGCCACTGAAGACTAGCTAGGCTAGTTAGCCATCTCGGTAGGCAGGTAGGGGTTGGGGTGCCTCTTTACAGCTTGTTTCCCTAGTTTTTGCACTTTGCACAGCAACTTGGTTGTGATCTTTTTGTGTGAGATGACACTTTTTTTGTTTGGTCACTTTGTCTTGGGTAGCTGTGATAAATACTTTGGTGTGCAGTAACTTGGGATTTGTGACCTTTGTGTTGTAACTGCACTCCACATTTGTTGGGTCACTTGTGGGTTGCTGCTTAGGAGTAAGCTGGTAACACTTGTATGTGGTTGACTACAGTGTGACCACTCTGTGTTGTGGTTGTTGCAGTCCATTTGTGATTTGGTCTTTTGGGTGTTACTGCTTTTGTGTATTTAATTGTAGCTGCTTAGTAGTTGTGACCTTTTTGTTTGTGGGATGTAGGATCAGTGGATCTTATTGTAGTGGGTGTGGTCTCCCAGTTCGTCAGGTCACTTTGTGTGTTGCTGGTTTCCAACATCTATCACAGTAACTTGTGTATGTGGTTGAAGACTACATGGTGTCCATTTTGTGTGGTGGTAGTGGGAGTTCACTTTTGTTGGGTCTTTGTGTGTTGCTGATCATGTATGGCAGCAACTTTGTAGTTGGTCTACTTGTTGTGACCCTTTAAAGTTTGTGGCTGTTGCACTCCACTTTTGTGTTGGTCACCTGTGTTGTGTTTGTTTGTTGGTAAATGCAGTAACTTTGTTTGGTTTTGTGGTGTTCACCTCATGGTGGTAGCCTTTTTGTGTCTAGTGGGAGTGGCACCCACTTGTATGGCTACTTGTTTGAGTGCTGCTCACTCAAACTCAGTGGCAGTAACTTCGTTGGCCCTTTGTGTGTTAAGATCTTGTTGCTGCTGTCTCAGCAGGTTTGTTTGATCCACCTTGGACCCAGGTTGACACCTTTGGTCAGCAGTAGTCCCAGTTACCTTGTGACTTAATTGCACATCTTGTTTGCTTCATATTGAAGATTTGTCTTGTCTTAGCTCTGAGTAATAAGTGGCAGAATTATTTGGCGCAAGAGTTTAAGTACAATATGGATTGGTATATGCTCACAGGTAGTAAGGTGTGTAGCAGGTGCTTTTGGTCTGTGCATTTAGCTGTGTTTTACCTTTAACATACAGCCTTGGTAAGTAGCACTCATCTCATTTCAAGTGCTAAGTAAAATGCATTGCAATGAATAGTATGGTGGTAATTTGTCACAGTGAACTCTGATGTGCTATTGTGACAAACATTGTGTGACATGTTTTTAAGGGTGGGGGTGTTACGGCTGTATGTGTTCCCTGTGCTGTTTGTCCCTTTTCCTCTCCTGTCTCTATAGCTCTGCCCAGGTCTTCTACACCTGATCAGTCCTCAATAAGGTGCACCTGGCCCAGGAAAGGAAATGGTTAAATGCTCCAGGCTCCTGTTCCAGGGAGAGGCTTCTGGTTTGCGGATTGCTGGTCTTGCGGCCTCTCAGCCTGGCATTCTATTTAGTGTTGTCTTTTGATGGTTGTTTTGTAGTCTTGATTTAGTATCTTGGTTGTTTTATGTTAATAAATTAATCCCATGGCTTGGGTATTTAAAAGGTGTCGGTGGAGTTTTATTTTGGGTCAATGGTGTGGAGTGTTATTCGCCCCATAGGGCTGACCAAGGGTGGGGCGTAACAATGATCATTTTAAATGAGATATATGCAACTGTTGTACAATCTGAGACCATCTGATTTCTGTTGTGTTGTAACATTACTGTAGCTAAACATCCAAAGTGTACCTCAGCTTTGAATGGTACTCCAGATTCAATGTGTATGGGCAAGGAAAAACGTGTTTTTCATAATATGGGACCTTTAAGCGTCCACACAGAACGGACAGCTAGCGGACCGTGAGGAGATATTCGCTGAATTTGACAAAAAGTGTGTTGGATTAGAATCGCTAACTGCACCTTTAAGCCACATCCCCTGTCATAACTTAGAAAATACTCTGTCTCTGCTCATGCTACAGACACTGTTCAAACATTGTCATGTTTAGCACAAGTCAACTTGGCATTGGGACAACCACAATTAACAATTTCTGCTGAAATTTTGTAGTTATGTGTTAGATAAGATTTCTCATGTGCATTACAAAACTGATTCACTGCTCCTGTCTTTTACAGCAACAGTGAAAGACAAGAAATACTGGTGAGGTACACACCTAGTCAACCTCACTACCGCTAAATGCAGCTTTTGTGACCAGCTCTAAGCCATCTAGACCTTCAAATATATCTGTCTCTCACATGTTAATTAAATCAATTAAAACAAACATTTTTCTCTCGCCTTTCTCAGATGGAAAGAACAGTCTAATATACGGGACAAAGAACCCCTCTCTGACGTTCTACTTTTGAATACAGAACTCATTAAATAACATGCTAGCTCAGATCTGGAAAAATGTAAAAAAAAAAAAAAGTAATCAAGCTACAGTTAAATTTTGATGGGCTTCCTCTGTTCAAAAGTTCCAATACTGAATTTTGCCCTATTCTAAGTTTGGTGCAAATAAATTTAAACTTGAATTGTCAAATTAAGTTATCACACAGATTCACATACTTATATTCTTTTACAGAGATGAAGATCCAGTTGATGTTGCCATCATTGTCGAGGGCAATGAGGTATTGACAAAATGTGACAAGGCTTGCAGCAAAAGCTTGCAGCAAAGGCTTGCACACTGCTGATGGGACTGATGTATGTCTTGAATCTGGAGTACCAATCAAAGCTGAGGTACACTTTGGATGTTTAGCTACAGTAATGTTACAACACAACAGAAATCAGATGGTCTCAGATTGTACAACAGTTGCATATATCTCATTTAAAATGATCATTGTTACGCCCCACCCTTGGTCAGCCCTATGGGGCGAATAACACTCCACACCATTGACCCAAAATAAAACTCCACCGACACCTTTTAAATACCCAAGCCATGGGATTAATTTATTAACATAAAACAACCAAGATACTAAATCAAGACTACAAAACAACCATCAAAAGACAACACTAAATAGAATGCCAGGCTGAGAGGCCGCAAGACCAGCAATCCGCAAACCAGAAGCCTCTCCCTGGAACAGGAGCCTGGAGCATTTAACCATTTCCTTTCCTGGGCCAGGTGCACCTTATTGAGGACTGATCAGGTGTAGAAGACCTGGGCAGAGCTATAGAGACAGGAGAGGAAAAGGGACAAACAGCACAGGGAACACATACAGCCGTAACACCCCCACCCTTAAAAACATGTCACACAATGTTTGTCACAATAGCACATCAGAGTTCACTGTGACAAATTACCACCATACTATTCATTGCAATGCATTTTACTTAGCACTTGAAATGAGATGAGTGCTACTTACCAAGGCTGTATGTTAAAGGTAAAACACAGCTAAATGCACAGACCAAAAGCACCTGCTACACACCTTACTACCTGTGAGCATATACCAATCCATATTGTACTTAAACTCTTGCGCCAAATAATTCTGCCACTTATTACTCAGAGCTAAGACAAGACAAATCTTCAATATGAAGCAAACAAGATGTGCAATTAAGTCACAAGGTAACTGGGACTACTGCTGACCAAAGGTGTCAACCTGGGTCCAAGGTGGATCAAACAAACCTGCTGAGACAGCAGCAACAAGATCTTAACACACAAAGGGCCAACGAAGTTACTGCCACTGAGTTTGAGTGAGCAGCACTCAAACAAGTAGCCATACAAGTGGGTGCCACTCCCACTAGACACAAAAAGGCTACCACCATGAGGTGAACACCACAAAACCAAACAAAGTTACTGCATTTACCAACAAACAAACACAACACAGGTGACCAACACAAAAGTGGAGTGCAACAGCCACAAACTTTAAAGGGTCACAACAAGTAGACCAACTACAAAGTTGCTGCCATACATGATCAGCAACACACAAAGACCCAACAAAAGTGAACTCCCACTACCACCACACAAAATGGACACCATGTAGTCTTCAACCACATACACAAGTTACTGTGATAGATGTTGGAAACCAGCAACACACAAAGTGACCTGACGAACTGGGAGACCACACCCACTACAATAAGATCCACTGATCCTACATCCCACAAACAAAAAGGTCACAACTACTAAGCAGCTACAATTAAATACACAAAAGCAGTAACACCCAAAAGACCAAATCACAGATGGACTGCAACAACCACAACACAGAGTGGTCACACTGTAGTCAACCACATACAAGTGTTACCAGCTTACTCCTAAGCAGCAACCCACAAGTGACCCAACAAATGTGGAGTGCAGTTACAACACAAAGGTCACAAATCCCAAGTTACTGCACACCAAAGTATTTATCACAGCTACCCAAGACAAAGTGACCAAACAAAAAAAGTGTCATCTCACACAAAAAGATCACAACCAAGTTGCTGTGCAAAGTGCAAAAACTAGGGAAACAAGCTGTAAAGAGGCACCCCAACCCCTACCTGCCTACCGAGATGGCTAACTAGCCTAGCTAGTCTTCAGTGGCTTGCCGAGCTCGAGGTGACTTTAAACGCTGAACTCGGTGCATCACAGAAGACCAGAGATGTAGCCCACTGCAATACACTGAAGTGTGCCCCCACTCAGGATTACCACCAAAAATAAGAAAGGCAAAACAACAAAGTGGCAAGCTCTTCAAACCTGCCCGGTGGCTACATAGTCAGGGTGCTCCAAACCGAAACTCCAAGCTACTGAAGCAGTTACCAGCAGTCAAAAGCACAACTAAACAAGCAGCAACATCCACAAATGATGATAAATGATGATGAACTAACAAAAGAGATGACCACTACACTCAAAACAAAGGCCACTAGATACACACACAAACTTACACACATTTACCTCACCTCATGGACGTTCTATCCCAGACGAGCCCCCAGTTGTTATGCCCCACCCTTGGTCAGCCCTATGGGGCGAACAACACTCCACCATTGACCCAAAATAAAACTCTACCGACACCTTTTAAAATACCCAAGCTATTGGATTTACTAACATAAAGACATACAAAACAACCAAGATACTAAATCAAGACTAGAAACAACCGTCAAAAGACAACAACACTAAATAGAATCCCAGGCTGAGAGGCAGCAAGACCAGCAGTCCGCAAACCAGAAGCCTCTCCCTGGAACAGGAGCCTGGAGCATTTTTTTTGCTGTCTTTATTCAGGTTGTTCAGAAGGATGAGGCTGAGACAGAACGTGAGCAGTCCACCATGGCAATCTTCATCTTCAGAGAGTCAGAGGATCCTCTCCACCCACCAGAGGATATCGGCATCGTGATTGAAGGTGTGGAGGTACTGAATGAGATGCCATCAGTCGCAAATGCTTGTGCCATGTTGTTTGGCCTCATTTATGCACTTAACCTGACCTATCCCACTGAACTCAAATTTACCTTAGATGCCTTTCAAAAAATCTTCATGGAGATTGAAAATAAGCGAATGGAGCGCAGAGTATACAGCCTGAGTGTCAAGCTGCTCACCTCTGACTAAACTGAAACTTTATGAGATGCTGTCGAGCTGCAGACTTCTGACCAAATTGAACCTTTCTGAGATACTGTCGAGCTTCAGACCTCTGACTAAAGTGAAACCTTCTGAGATACTGTTGAGCTGCAGACCATTGACCAAACTGAGGAAGCAGGAATGTATTTTATTTTCCTTGTATTTGAAACGTATGTCATTTGCACTGTCACTGTTGCGACACCCAGATTGATACAGTAGTTGATGTATGGTGTTGTCATTCTTAGTTACAGGCTAGCTTGACTGGAGTTTAGTATCTTGCATGGCAAATGTCATTGCACTTGCCTGTATAGGTTGAGGTCTATGGCACACGCTTCAGATGCAGGCCTTTGATCAAAACTGGCTGGTATTGGTAATAGCGTAATTTATGGTTATTATTTAGTTTAGTTTAGTTCAGAAATCTCTTATGGGGTGTGTTTCCGTGGCTTTCTCTTTAAGATAGAATAAGTCCTAGACTAACCAAATTCGGTAGGTGGGTTCCTATGGGCCAATGATGGCTTCTAACTGAAACACGTTCGTTTTTGGCCCATAATAAATAAGAAGACTACTGTTCTGTGAGTGCCAGTGTTCTGTTTGTTTTGGGTGCCTATGGGCCCCCACTACTCAGGTAACACTAATCACCCATGTCAGCCAGATGGTGGCACTATAACAAAGGATCAAACATAAAAGGCCATAACTCCCAAACCGTAGGTCAGACACATGAAACTCTGGGACCACCCATGCATATTTATGAATGTTGTGTGATTTGAATTTATTAGTAACTTACCTGCCAATTCCCAGTTACTAACAGTTACTCTATAATGCTATTATCAGGTTATTAGCATCAGCAGTGCACTGTAATTTTTTAAGACTGGGCAAACTCAATTGACAAAATTTGGACTTGTACTTGAATTTAAATTTGTGTTAACAATATATTTTAAGCATGCACAGAAATACATTAAACTTGTGCGTTCTGATTTCTTTTCAGACATCCACCTTCTTACAACCCTCACAACTCCCTTGTTGCTTGCCTACTCCTACATTTTCTACACTGCTCAAGACAGTTTTGGGAAGAACTTCAGAGCCTGCAGAACTGCTCCCCTCGCAATTATCTCTAGTCAAGCACCAGCAGCAAAGCCCCCACCCTACATCAACAACATATTCCTAATTAGAAAGGTATGTTGCCTGTTCTCCTATTTAATAGTTCCTATCACTTGACTTTGCATCCCTTAAGTTTCTACTTGCTTTTTGTGTGCCATTATGCTTATATATTTTGGACAGTGCGTAATGTGTTAAAGGGGAATTTATGAGGCCATAAAATGTTGGTATGAGCCCTTGCACCCATATGAGGATTTAATTCTGGTTATTCTCTTATTCCACACTCCTGTTCTCACTATGACCCCTGCATATCCTATTCTTCCATTGTGGCTACGTGAAGACCAGAGTACCTTTCAATCGCTGTGGAGAACATAGCCGTGGCTCCGTCCCCGACCGCCAAGAACCTAGGTGTGTTCCTTGACAACCGGCTGGACTTCTCTGCTCACATTGCCTCAACAACCAGAACCTCCAGATTCTTCCTGAGCAACGTGAGAAGGATCCGCCCCTTCCTGACAAAAGAAGCCACCCAACTCCTCCTGCAATCAACAGTCATGTCAGCCTCAACTATTGCAATGCTCTGCTAGCTGGTCTACCGGCTTGCGCCACCAAGGCGCTTCAACTCATACAGAACACAGCGGCCTGCCTGATCTCTATAACAATGAATGGGGCTCTGATGTTGTGATACCATAAAATGTTTGTGTAATTTCGTACACCAGAATGAGCGTTTGAAATCTTAAACCAGGGCAGGAATTATACCACGGCCAAACGGCCAGTGCCGTGAATGCCCCGGAGTGTGGCCGTAATGCCCCTTCTAAAATTAACTATCCACACGGCCAGTTTGGCATGCCCTGTTTTGAACTGGCTGTTGTGCCCTTGAAAGAAAGTTGCGGATTTCCTCATTTAAAACTACATTTCTCCTACTCCCGCAAATATATGTGTAACGTTAACGTAAACATTAACAGCTAATTAATTAAACTAAGAGGGAGAGAGAGAAGCCATGGCGAACTGCTAAGCTATTGCTAACTGCTAAGCTAAGTAACTAGCAGATCTGAAAAGCGTGTAAACAACTGTGGGATTAGCGAGAAAGTCGCTAAAAGAAGGAGAGAGCTATGAGTGCTTGAGCAGAACTAGTGTAAGTTTAAATGTACAGCGGGTAATTAGCCGCTGTAATGAAGAATATAGCAAAATTAACCGGGTTGAGAGCAGCAAAAACGCGATCAGTAGCAGTAGCCTGATGAGGTGTTTAGGGAACATCAGTAAATTGTAGCGTCTACCGGTAGTCTGCATGTGAGGCGTTTAGGGGACATCTGTAATTTGTACCTACATAAAATAACCTGGGTTACACTTACGTTATCGTGTGTTACTGGACATGTAACTAACTTTGTAGTCTGAGCCATCTTACATATGTGCTGTATCACACTACAGCACTTAATTTTTCTATTAGGATATTTATTTTGTTGAGGGAAAAGGACTGAAAAAAGGATTTTAATAACCATTGGTTTTGGCCTTGGTGCCCTACATTTTGGCCGCGATGCCCCAATAAATTTGTATTTGGCCTTGCCCTAAAAATGACTTAATTCCAGGCCTGTTAAACTTTATATCCAGTTTATATCCAATCAGGATCAGACCTGTTAGGGGGTATACTACAAAGCCAGGGCCGTAGCCAGGGTTTAGAAATTAGTGAGGTCCAGAATTTTTTCTTTTAATGGAGCTTATTTACTGCATTTCTGGATGAGCAAAATTCATACCAAAATGACACCTACAAACACAACCCAAGCTATACACTACACACAAACGCATTATCTATAATTAAATACAGAAGGACCCGTTGGCAAAAGTAAGATACATTGGTGGGGGGTGTGGGGGTCCTCCCCCAGAAAAAAAATAGTAATTTAAAAAATTTAAATTTTCCTGCATTTCTACACCACCTAACCTCTTTGATTAAGTCAAGAAACAGCAACCCTGTATAATGTTAACCAAACATTTAAAATTATGTTATATTACTAGATTTCAGCATTGAGGTGCTTATATTCATGATTTTGCATAGGCATACTAACCTAAAAGCCTATTATTGGGAACCGAGAAAGTTTCAGAGCGACAGAGACACAGAGCGTCCCTGTAACCATAGCAACTCACTCTAACTCCTGCCTGTGTGCGCACGGCGCGAGAAGAGAGGGAGAGACGCAGAAGGGCCGCTGACTGAGATTACTCTGAGCACCATGCATGGGAATAAATTGCAATATAATAGATTTGTGTATATTTCTCGCTTTCCCCCGATGGTCTGAATAAGTCGCTGCTGTACGGTGCTGCTCTGTCTTGCCTGTCCGTGCGCTGTCAGTGTCTCTTTTCGCGCTGTGACGTTATCAGTTATGAATTTGTTTTTCACTGCGTGAGAAAATGGACTTGTGGCGTGAGAATGTGTGAAAAGTGTCAATTGCCTGAGTCTCACGGTCAATGCGTGAGAGTTGGCAGCCCTGCTTACCGCACACAGTAGGCTGCCTGGTCGATGCACAGATAGGAGAGACACTCACCTCGGCCAGGTGTCGCAACGTGTCGCCACTACCTGTATCCGTCGTTTCAAATTAAAAGCCCTCTAGCGTTTCATATATGGTCAAGCCATATACTAGGTTTTGACCTAGTCTTGTTTTAGGAAATTATTACCGAGGTCCGGACCTCGGTGACCTCATAGCTGGCTACGGCCATGTACAAAGCTAGATTATGGGTTTAGCGAGGTAACTTATTTCCCCCATTGGCTGAAAGTAATTTCGGCTATATAACTTTTCACCTGACTGATGAAAGCAAACCTTTGACTTTTTTAGACTATGACATTTGCAAGCAAGTCTATACTTCCAGAGTATGTTTTTATGCTGTATTAGGTCATCATTTGCAGTCAATAGCTCTTAATGCAGGGGGTTCAATTAAAAAGAATAATGCAAAAGATTGCCTGCATTCCACCATTTAATTTGTCACAGATGTCATCTAATCGATATTTTAATGGAATACACAACCGCTGATACTTCACAAAGTCAGTGCCCCATGTGCCCGATTTGAGGATTCTGTCTGATTTCTAGCTTTAGGAGTGATGCATGTTTTCAAATACAGACTTAATTGTCCCTAACATATGTGACATTCCCCTTTAAGCCTTTTATTTAGTCAAAATGTTGTGTATGAATGTTGTGTGATTTGAATTTATTAGTAACTTACCTGCCAATTCCCAGTTACTAACAAACATTTATGTCTCGTCTATTTACTCCTTGATTTTGTGTACTGTGTCATATATTGCAATTGCTATATGTTTGAAGAGAAATAGTTGTCTGAAAAGCACAATTATTATTAATGTTCTTGTTGCATTGTATTGGACTTTGATTACGCACTATATTTGTTCAGAAGGTCATCCACTCTTCACCAGTTTCCAGCACAGGCATCCCTCTTTCAGCCCACTCACAGTTCACATGCACAGTCCTGGGGTCTGTGGCCTTGCACATGGAGGTTTATTTTTATTTTTTTTTATTTAGCCTTTATTTAACCAGGTTTGTCCCATTGAGATCAAGGATCTCTTTTACAAGGGAGACCTGGCTGAGAATAGCAGCAACACAGAGTTTCAACAAAAAATTAACATAAAAAACACATAGATTTGAGTAACATTAAAATGATCAGATAGAACATTTGCACACAGCCAACCTGGTTTCAATAGATTTCACCATAGCTTTAAAATCATTCAGGGTTACTAAGTTTTGAAGTTTAAGATCAGACGATGTAGATTGTTCCATGCAGTAGGTGCAGAAAACCTAAAAGCTTTCTTTCCCAGTTCAGTTCGGACTTTGGGAACAGCAAATCGCAGAATGTCCTGAGAGCGGAGATTGTAATTTCCATATTTCAAGTTCAAAAGAGACGATAAGTAGGAATTTTGCCAAGAATGGCTTTGTTAATCAAAACATACCAATGACTGAGGCAGCGTACACATAAAGCAGGCCAATTCACTTTTGAGTATAATACACAATGGTGAGAAAGAGATCCACAGTTTGTAATCAGAGCCCCATGATACACGCTATCCAGCATGTGGAGACAGTGAGCAGAGGCATTCATGTACAACACATCACCATAATCAATAATAGGTAGAAAGGTAGACTCCACCAATTTCTGTTTCACACAAAAAGAAAAGCAAGACTTGTTTCTATAGTAAAATCCTAGTAAAAGCTTCAGCTTTTTTGTAACATACTGGATATGCGCCTTAAAAGACAAGTGGTCATCAATTAAAAACCCTAGGTATTTAAAAGTAGATACCAACTCAATGTGTTGACCATTTCTGGTAACAATTTTATCGGACAATACTGATCTTACTGTTACTTTAAGTAGTAAAGAACATAAGTTTTGTTTTGTCTGCATTTAGAACAAGTTGCAGTTGACAAAGCTGTTCTTGTAAATGACAGTGTCATCAGCCTAGAAATGAAAGGCTGCGTTTGGAATATTCTGTCCAAGACAATTTATGTATATAGTAAATAATAGTGGGCCCAGAACCGAATCTTGTGGGACCCCCTTGTGGACTTGCAGTACCTCTGAGGTAGCACCCTCTAACTGAATAGCCTGGGTTCTGTCTGTGAGATAGTTTGCAATCCACCCAACTGCATGTTCAGAAAAACCAATAGCTGTAAGACGTCCAACCTGTTAAGCCCGACGGACTCGGTTCCGGGTCCACCCCACCCCCCCAGTTATGAAAAATCACGATGGAAGATGGTCTATTAATAGAAGATATGAATGTTATACTGTTTTGAAAACACGGGGTCTTCAGCTCTCAGAATCTGTAAACCAATTGTATGTTGACCAAACTATGTCTTATTACTAAGTATTTTAACAATTAAGTCTTACAAATATAAACTTCGTAAATATAAGAGCAAGTTGTGATCAAAAGATCGGGCATAATTTTCTCTTCAGTCTACAATAACATGCTTGGTATCACTGAAAATTCCGAGCTTTCCAATGACAGTAAACGCCCCGCAAAATGGAACGATCCATGTCCGCCATTTCGGGGGAAATGTAGCACTCAAACTTCACATTTTACAGTCATACTGACAAAAATCTATGTTCTTGCCAAAATATTTCACCAAGGCTTGTGTTATTTTCGCCAAAAACGGCAGATATTAGTTACTTACGTTTCTACCGTAAGTCTGGACCCACCGGGGAATCATAGCGATCATCAGGGGGGATTCCCCAGCCATTTCAGTCCAGACAGACAGGAACTCTATGGTGGGAGCTGTGGCTCTTCGTCGCCATCTGGTGGCTGTGTCGAAGTACTGACACCAATGAGCCTTATACCATTCTCTTCTTCTGACTCAGACGAAACTGAGGATACCTCACACAGCACTGAGGACCCTTGCTTTCTCCATTAATCTGCCTGTATAGCATGGAGCTCTTCAGTCATATATGAATATTGATAATAATCATTGTGTTTATTACTATTTCAATGTTTTTGGGAGATGTATGATATTTGGAACATGGCTATATGGAAATAAATAGTGTCTTGAAGTAAAACTCCCAGTACACAGTCAACATGTAAACAGTAAACATGGCCAAAAGATGGAGACCGCCTGAGTATATCTTTATATTAATTGTATCATAAATGTTGTATTTAGTGTATTGTCATCAAATTTACAGTTACAGTTGTAGTCAAAGACTAGGAGAAGACATTCAGTTGCATTATTATCCATGCGATCTTGGTTATAATGGTGATATTGCCTTAAAATTTAGAATTATATACTAGGCGAGGATCAAAATCTTATTTTTTCCTTTATTGCATCTCCATTTACTCTGGAATGGTAATAGATATAGGTTTACTTACAATGGATTCATATTCCTTAGCTTCTTACCTATCAAAGGAGACCAGAAATATGCATATAGGCCTTATGGTTGAGGAGCTATTCCTGATTCATTTGGGGTATATTATTTTAGACGTTTTTTCCTAGGGATAGGGCTAGGGCTTAACAGGTTTTAAAGTATTGTGATCAATGGTATCAAAGGTCTTAGAGAGGTCTATAAAAAGAGAAAGACAGCACTGCTTGTTATCTAGGGCTTCAGTTATATCGTTTATGACCTTCATGGCAGCAGTAATAGTACTATGTTTTTTGCGGAATCCTGACTGAAATGTAGACAGTATAGAGTTGGTAGCCAGGTATTCTTTTTTGTTCACTGACCAGGAATTCAAGCACCTTAGCTAAAACAGAGAGTTTAGAGATTGGTCTATAATTATTTAATAATAAATAATAACAAAGGCAGTTTTCCAGTCCTTGGGGATTTTATTTGTTGACAAGGTAAGATTAAAAATGTGACACAGTAGTTCAGCTATAAATTCTGATGCCAATTTTAAAAAGACTGGCTTAGTTATCTGGACCAAGTGGTTTTCTATGATTAAGTTCTTTTAGAGCTCTAATGACCTCTGTTGTGGTAAAGGGGGTAAAGTTAAAGACCTGAATATTGCCAGTGGCCCTGTCATTAATTGGAGATACTCTAGGGGAATTTTCAGAGTTAAACAAGAAACCAGAGGAAATAAAATGATTATTAAAATAATTTAACATTTCTGTCTTGTCAGTTACCCTGAGACCATCAATGAGTATACTGGGTGGAAGATTAATTGAGTTACAGCTAGCAGACAATGATTTAATGGTTTTCCAGAATTTCTTTGGATTTTTGAGGCTTTCTGTAATCATGGACAAGTAAAATTCTGCCTTTGCTTTTCGGAGGGGAGAGGTAAATTTATTTCTCAATTGTCTAAAATAAAGCCAGTCAGCCGCTATTCCTGACTTACGTGCCCTGGCCCATGCTGAGTTACGTTTATGAAGTACTTCTGATAGCTCGGTTGTAAACCAAGGATTATCACGCCCTTTTATTCTAAATTTGCGGAGGAGGGCGTGTTTGTTTACAATATCAATGAAGCTTTCATGGAAATAATTCCAGGCCAGTTCAACGTCATCAAAATAGGCAATTCGAGTGCACGTGAAGAGACAGTGTCAGGATTCCACATGACACTAGGTATTAGAGAAATGTTGCAGAGGAGTTCAGGTGATGTAGGGTACAGGGCTATTTTCAGATTTTTAGAAAACACAGGAATTAATAGTAGAATATAATAAAGTATAGTAACCATTCTGATCCACACTCCAATCCAGAAGGTGGCAGTAATGCACCTAAAAGCTGTTTGCCAACCGCCATTAAACAACAAAAGAAGAAGAGGAAGTTTCTTTCTTCTGCAGTTTTTCTGGACTCTTGTTTTCACTAGCAGCTGCAGTTTTTCTGGACTCTTGCTTCATGTTTGCTGGTTTACTCCTTCCTGTGCGTCCATGAGAATGTGAGTACTCAGTAATATTGTTGTGTAAATTATGTGTCATTTAATAAAAGAGCAGTCATTTCTACATGTAACCTGATTCTATCCTGTTCTTTGCATCTGAGGGAAGGGTTGGCAGGGGGATGGGAGGGGGAATGGGGCAAAATTAACAGCCAAGGAACTGGTACTTCAGGCTCAAACCCGGGCCTAGCCCAGCTGTCCTGGCTTAGTTGTGGCTTGCCGGACTCGGTCCGAATCAGTTGGGCCGCACTTCAGCCGTATCTCTCAGCTGAGTCTGGGCCGAGTCTTTGCCAGACTCGGGCCAGAACTATAAACCACTGATGAGACGGCCGTGGTTTTCCATAAATTCAATTCAATTCGATTTAATTAAATTCAGTAAAAATATATAATAAATCTAATGAGGTGTTTGGATGTTTCATTCATTCTGCAGTAAAACATGACCCATTTTGAAATCTCATGTAAATCTCATGGGACGAGGTCACGTGACCCAGAAGTAAGATAGCTACAGAGAAGAGGCTGGATGAAGTGGAAAAAACAATCTCTGCCCCGAGGACAGGTATAACTCTCAAAGTACCCAGCTCTCCATCGTGAAGAAAACAATAGATCAGTTACGGTTGAAAGTCGATGACTTGGAGAACCGCGGTCAGCGCAAAAACATTAAGATTGTGAATCTAGCCGAAAATGCTGAGGGTATAGCACCCCGCTCATTAAAGTTATTCAGGATATGCTACCACACTGGCTGGATCTCCCTGCAGAAATTCCCCCGTTGGACATCAAACGCGCCCACAGATCCCTTGCCCCTGCTCCAAGCCATAATAGCTCACCTAGAAGCATACTGGTGCGCTTTCTGCGTTATTCCCGTTATAAACTGTTTTGAGAGCTGCGATGAAGAAGCGTAATATAACTCATGACGGATCATGCCTATGGTTCTACTCGGATCTATCTGCTGAGGTTCTACGAAAAAGTTTGATACAGTGGGGAAGGCTATGGCTCATCGCAACATGTACTGGGGATGGATAGACTTTCTCCCTGACCAGACGCTCTCTGCTTTGCTCCTTGCCGGCTTATCTATTTTCAGCAATATTTTCCTGTTTTTTCCTGTTTTTCCCCGCTGACCAACTATTTTTAAGTAGTTTTTCTGTTGCTATTCTTTTTTATCTTTTATTTATTTATTTTTTATTGTTACTGTGGGAAAATGCCGATGGTTAAAGTCAGTGACTCTTCCTCCTGCTCTGACTGTGCTGGCTGCCTTCGGTTATCACAGCAAATTACTGAACTGGAAGGAAGGATTATTACACTTTACCAAATCAACCAGGATGAGCAGCTCATTGACACGCTGTTCGAGTCATCAGCCCGCATTACCCATACTACGGACCTAGCTGACACTCTCCCCTGGCTTGACCCAACCGCAAATGGACCAGCCGTGGAAGCATCCCCTCCGCCACTCACTACAGACACCATCTCCGACCCGCAAGGTGGACTGGCCCCGGAGGCATCCCCACCGCTACTCGCCACAGATATGGGCTACTGGCACAGCAAGGGTGCTAGACCAAAAGTCTCTACTCCTGGTGAGCTGTGGTCGGACGTTGTCCGCCGTAGGGGCAGCGGAGGAAACAATAACAAAAACAAGAGGAAACCCCAATACTCTCCCCAATACACTCCCCGGCCAGGACTACAACTGGAGAACAGGTACAAAATACTCAGTGAGCCGGATCCAGTGACTGCTAATGCTAATGACGGCACTTCCATGATGCAGCCCAGTACTAGCCGCAGAGCTAATGCTAATGCTAATGCCAGCACTGGTCCCAGTGCTAACAGTAATGCTACCCCCAGGCACTCAACACCGCCGGCTACCTCCAGGCGGAAAATGTGGCCTGCTAATCAACATGCTAGGCCGAGGGCCAGAAGAAATGTTGCTAATTCCACAGCTGATAAGCCGAGGGCCAGAAGAAATATTGCTAATTCCTCAGCTGATAAGTCAGACACTATTCTGATTGGGGACTCTATAACCAAGCATGTAAGAATGGCAAAGACTGAAAATCTAACTATGGATGACACATCTGTCAGAGAGCTAACAGGGCTGTTGCCAGTTATCCTCTCTACACATCCAAGTAACATGAGGATTATTATTCACACTGGGTCTTTTGACATTCTGCGAGGGAAAACTGGCTCTGAGATCCTGAAAAAAGACTTTTGCCTGCTACTGGAGAAGCTGAGTGACTGTCAATCACAACATCTATTCATTTCAGGCCCCATTCCAACCTTGGGGAAAGGAATCGAATCTTTCAGCAGACTCGTTGCCCTGAATACATGGCTGACATCGGCGTGCCTCACCCATGGGATAAAGTTTATTGACAATTTCGATATCTTTTGGAACTGTAAAGACCGCTTTATGCCTGATGGGATTCATCCAAGCATCACTGGTTCCAGATTACTCGGCGCCAATCTACGTCATGCTCTTGGGATGCCACACCAAAACAAGAATGCTCAGATAAGCACGAAGGACAAGGACTGCACACACAGGCAGACAGCCTGTATCTCTCCCCCCTCACCTGATCCTCTGCTCCACATCACCCAAGGCACTCAGAGGAGGTCTCTGTCCCCATCAGGGATCCAACGCCCCCCCCTCCCCCCGTCCACCACACTCACCAATCAAGGAGTTAGTTAAAGCTGCCACGCTGAAGCTCAGTCAAATTGATGAACTATTAAACAGCAATAACCACAGACATCATCGATCAGGTGTCTGTCAGAGATGAGACAGACCCCATGCCGCTTCCTTAAACATACCGGTGATCTTAAATAGCCGGTGGCATGGTCAAACCAATCGTAGCAATCACAGACCATCTGGTACCTGTCTCAGTAATCTTAAATTTGTCAGTGTTCAGCCACAACCAGTTTCCTTTCCTGTCACAGAATCCCTACAGCTGAAATTAGCTCTTTTTAATGTCAGATCACTGGCTAACAAATCCTTTTTGGTTAATGATCTGATAATTGAAAGGAATTTGCATCTAATGTTTTTATTTGAGACGTGGCTAAACAGCACTACTGGTGTAGCAACACTGATAGAGGCTTGTCCTCCAAACTATCATTTTTATCAGTCAGTCAGACAGAACAGGAAAGGAGGCGGGATTGCAGCCATTTTTTCTACACAGTTTGTGTGTAATGACATTGACCTGGGTGAATTTACATCATTTGAATATCTTGCTCTTGAGCTCAAAACAGAATCATCAGTGCTCATCATTACATTGTATCGGCCACCAAGATATTCATCGCTGTTTCTGCAGGAATTCTCAGAGCTGATCTCACTTGGTATCACTAGATATGACAGATTAATCCTGAATGGAGACCTGAATATTCATATCAACAAAAAAAATGACTCCAAAGCGATGGAGCTTGTGAATTTACTGGACAGCTTTGAACTTACCCAACATGTAAATGAACCCACTCATCAGCATGGTAACATTCTAGACTTGGTAATAACAACAGGGTTAAACATTGACAGGGTTTCAGTATTAGAATTACCTATTTCTGACCATCACTGTGTGTTTTTTGATGCCAGCCTAATCTTAACAAAGACTAAAAGGGAATTTTTGGTTCAAAAGAGATTCCTAGATAGCAAGGCTGAAGCAAAGTTCTCTAATATTATGAAATCATTTGAGTCATACAGCACTGACTGCTCTTTAAATGACATGGTTGAAAATTTCAACAATACCTTGTCATCTGCTTTAAATACTGTTGCTCCACTAAAGGTTAAAAAGAGGTCGACTGACAGAATCTCCCCATGGTTAAACAATAACAGTGTTAATGAGATTAAGAGAATCTGTCGAGCAGCCGAAAGAAAATGGAGGAAAACCAGGCTCACAGTTCACTGTAATATATACAAAGAAGCCATGACTGTCTATAACAAAGCAATACGTCTAGCAAGAAAAGATTACTTTTCCAAGATTATTACAGAGAATGCTGGAAACTCTAGAATATTATTCTCCACTATTGACCAGCTACTCAACACTGCCCCCACTCGTCTGCAGTTCTCTGCATCAAATTGTGAAGAACTTGCATTGTTCTTCAATAACAAAATAACTTCAATTAGAACCAGCATTGCTGCTGATGTAAACACAGATGACCTCAGCAAACCCGGTAAAAAAGATGTAACCATGGGAAAATTCACTTGTATTACATTAACTGAGCTTTGCAAGACTGTCACCGAGTGTAACTCCTCCACCTCATGTATTGACCCTGTACCTACAGCATTTTTTAAGCGGGTGTTCGACAGTGTTTCAAGTCATGTCCTGAAGATTATAAATACATCCCTTCAAACAGGCATCTTCCCAGATGCCTTCAAAACAGCTGTTGTAAAACCCTTACTAAAGAAACCCAACCTAGATGGTAATGCACTGACCAACTACAGGCCGATATCCAACCTTCCATTCATTAGTAAGATACTTGAAAAGGTAGTTTCAGTGCAAATAAACTCCTTTCTTAAAGAAAATAATATCCTGGAGGAATTTCAATCAGGCTTTAGAACATACCACAGCACTGAAACTGCTCTTACTAAAATAATCAGCGACCTCAGACTAAACTCTAATGAAAATAAGGTCTCAATTCTTGTCCTCTTAGACCTAAGTGCAGCATTTGATACGATTGACCATGATATCTTAATCAATCGTCTTGAAAAGTTGGTTGGTCTTTCTGACTGTGTGTTAAACTGGTTCAAAACTTACATCAAAGGGAGAAAGTTTTACGTCAGTCTTGGAGATCATGTGTCTGAGAAAAATGACATCTGCTTTGGGGTTGCACAAGGGAGCTGCCTTGGTCCATTATTATTCTCACTATACATGCTGCCACTTGGTGACATCATTAGAGAGCACAATGTATGTTTCCATAGTTATGCGGATGACGCGCAACTGTACGTCTCTGCTGAACCAAATGATGCTGCAGCTATAAACTCCATTACTACATGTCTTTTGGCAATAAATAAATGGATGAGCAAAAAATGTGGTAACACTTTATAATAACCATCATTAATAAATGGTAAATTGATAGTTAATTAAACTTTAGTTCATAGTTATTTTACTGTTAACAAACAATGAAATGATCATTAATAATGTTTACTAATTATTAGTAATGCTATAATTTATGTTATTTTATCATTCGTTTGTGTAATATAAAATCATTTGTTTATAAATTATATATTGTATCATAGCTTTTTACCCTTTTTACCGTCTCATCAGCTATGATACAATATATCATTTATATTACACAAACTAATGATAAAATAACATAAATTATAGCATTACTAATAATTAGTAAACATTATTAATGATCATTTCATTGTTTGTTAACAGTAAAATAACTATGAACTAAAGTTTAATTAACTATCAATTTACCATTTATTAATGATGGTTATTATAAAGTGTTACCAAAAATGTTTAAAGTTAAACGAGGACAAAACTGAAATCCTACTAGTCGGCCCTAAAACAAAAAGGGAAATGCTGTTTAATAATCTGGGAACACTTAAATCTTACAAGTTACAAGTCTTGGTGTTATCCTAGATTCAGATCTAAGCTTCAAGTCCCACATTAACAAGGTGACAAAAACATCATTTTTCCACCTTAGAAACATAGCTAAAGTACGACCATTTATAAATCAAAAAGATGCTGAAAAATTGATTCATGCCTTTATTTCAAGCCGACTCGATTACTGTAACGCACTTTTTACTGGTCTCCCGAAAAAAAACACTGAGAGACTTCAGCTTATTCAAAACTCTGCAGCTCGGCTATTAACCAGAACCAAGAGGAGAGAGCACATTAGTCCAGTTTTAGCTGCTCTACACTGGCTTCCTGTAACATTTAGAATTGATTTTAAGGTCCTCCTCCTTATATACAAAGCCCTTAATGGGCTAGGACCAAGCTACATTTCTAACTCCCTTGTTCACTACTTGCCTTCAAGAACACTGCGATCATCTGCTGCTGGTTTATTGGAGGTTCCCAGCAACAGCCGAAAGAAAATCGGGGATGCAGCCTTTGTCAATTACGCCCCAAAGCTCTGGAACACACTGCCTATAGATATCAGGGAAGCCAGCTCACTAAGTATTTTTAAAAGAAAGCTAAAAACGTATCTCTTCCCTTTAGCCTTTAACTAGCTACGACTTTCCTGATACAGGCCTTAAACTTTTTTTTTTTTTTACACTTTGCTTCGCACTTATGCACTGCTGCACTTCTTTTAAAACGCGAATGTCTGTCTGACTGACTGACTGAGTGACTGAGTGATCAAGTTACACCATTGGTCGGCCGTGGCACGTGGCACATCATAGCGTCACAGAGCCAGAAATTTAAGTTTCGTTTTCTCCGCCGTCTAGTTTCTCCGCTGAGATCAGGAGCCCGTTTCTCCCACACAGTAAGCGGGCTGACCAATATCATGCATGTAAGCTGAAGCTAAAGTAGAATCTATACAATTATATCATATCACCGTTTATGTCGATGCATATGCGCGAGCTCAGTCCACCTGAAGTCCTCTGTTCTGTCGGGGGAGAGAGACACACAAACAAGCATGGAGGTTTCATCACGCCGAGGGCTTATTGCCGACCTTCCCGAAGTTTCCTGGGGCCACGGTTCCGGCCAGTGCCACTAGCTGGGGCATTTCGGCCGGGGCCCCCGGTGTCCGGCGAACACATTTTCGGCACCGACGGGTAACAGAGCGCCTGGCGCTTGGATCGGCAGGATCAATGCGGGCCGTGGGTGAAGACGACAGCGGTGGAGGGAGAGACGGGACGCGCTGGAACGATCAGTATGGATGTATGGACTATTATTCTGTATTAGCAGTCTACAGCCAGGGGTTAAAGTGGGCCGGAACGATCCGGAACGGCGTTCCGGCACCTTCGATTAATAAGTAAATAAATCTGATTGGCAGTTTCATACATAATAATGACAAGCGAGTTCACAGGGCTGCCAACTCTCACGCATTGACCGAGAGACTCACGCAATTGATAACGTCGCGACGTGAAAAAAGGAAACTGACAGCAGGACAGACGAGACAGAGCAGCACAGCGCAGCAGCGAGTTATTCAGACCATCAGAATAGCGAGAAATATACACAAATTGTTATATTATATTATTATATATATTATATTATTATATTATTATTATATTGTAATTTATTCCCATGCATGCTACTCAGAGTAATCTCAGTCAGCGGCTCTTCAGCGTCTCTCCCTCTCCTCTCGCGCCGTGCGCACGCAGGCAGGAGTGAGAGTGAGTTGCTATGGTTACGGGGACGCTCTGTGTCTGTCGCTTTGAAACTTTCTCATGATTCCCAATAATAGTTTTTTTAGGTTAGTATGCCTATGCAAGATCATGAATGTAAGCACCTCAATGCTGAAATCTAGTAATATATATATATATATATATATATATATATATATATACATATATATATATATATATAATATGTTGCTGTTTCTTGACTTAATCCAAGAGGTAAGGTGGTGTAGAAATGCAGGAAATTTGTTTTAAATTACTATTTTTTTCTGACCCCTCCACCAATTATGTATCTACCCCCCCCCCCGTACAAATGCAGGAAATTTGTTTTAAATTACTATTTTTTTCTGAACCCCACCCTCCGAAACAGGGTTCCCCCACCTGCCAAATCCCACTTTAACCCCTGTCAACAGCGGAGTTAGTTACACCATTGGTCGGCCGTGGCACGTGGCACACTCATACACGGTCCAGCCATATACTAGGTTTTGACCTAGTCTTGTTATTATTATTCAGTGGGTTTTATTTTCCATCTTATGTTATGCTCATTCTATGTCTATTTTCATGTATGAAATGTCTTTGTTGTAAAGCACTTTGAGCTGCATTTCTTGTATGAAAGGTGCTATACAAATAAAGTTTATTATTATTATTATTATATTACTATTGTGTTTAAAGGGATACTCCACCCAAAACATGATTCTACCTCATTTTCACTCTCTTTTGGACTAAATAAACTCATCCAGACAGTTTTTAGAATCGTTAATTCTTTCTAAAGATTGAAGATTAAAGATTGTATTCATTGTTAGCAAAAAGTTAGTATGTAGAAGTTAAACATATCTTTATAAAGAAAAAACGATTCTAAAAAATGAGTTTACTGGCTCCAAACAGGAATGAAAATGAGGTAGAATCATGTTCTGGGTGGAGTATCCCTTTAATGGGGATAAATAATATCCAGCTGTTACTGACAATCAATACTCAATACATTCTTTACTTGTGCATTAGTGATGCGCGGATTGCAGTTATATCTGCGGGCACCGCGGTTAATCCGCGGATCGGGTGGGTCGGGTCATAAAAATTAACATTCTGATTAATAGCGGATGGGTTGCGGGTGGGTGAAATAATACATCATTAATGAGGAAAATATTAATTACATTCTCTAAAATTGTGGAAATACCTGTTGCCATTTTCATTTTACCAAAAAAGTAGAACTTAAATAAATGTTTATTTATTTTAAACCAGCCTACTTCAGTGTAATATGTTACCATATCATCATCCTTACATATATCCCACTGAGAAATAATGGTAATGTGTGATCGGGTGCGCATCAAAAAAATTATAATTTTGAGTTCATTAAATACCTGCAGCGATTCCACCGCAGCAGAAACGATAAGTGTGTCTCCCCATTAAGAGAGACGCTGTGTAGACACTAATAATTATTTATTTTACACAAGAGAGAAACGGGACCGCAGCATAAACATGAAACTGTATTGCAAAGGCACAGTTCACCATGGAAACGTTTAATTACTGAAAGCAGCCTCTCTAATCTTTAAAGTAAATCGTTAAGAAAACACTCATACAGTGAAATGTCCATGCGGGTGCGGGTCTATAAACCGTAGAAAAAAAATTGTTCGGGTGGGTGGCGGGTGGATGATTTATGCGTACATGCGGATTCGGATGATGTCAGAGCCGATCCGCGCATCACTATTGTGCATAGTTTAATTGTATAGCAGGTGAGTTTGTACTGAAACTTTTGTATAGGGTTAAGTATGATTGGTTGTAAATCTTTCATTGCTAGAGTGACATGATGAGATTTTTTACACTTGGCTTTGTAATAAAACCTGGAATAAATCTGGAATTAATATGATGGGGTTTAATTGCAACAACACTTGATCAGTCTAAACAGGAAAGAACCTAAACGACAAGAATATGTGGGAAGAAAATGTCATTGGCTGTCGAATACATTTAGAGTTAGCAACTTGTATAAGCTGCAGATTTTGATTATATTAGTGATTTATTACATTTGTGGGAAGTCATTACAATTTTGAAAGCTGAAGATTTTCACCTTCCCGCAAACGTAACAAATGCAGGAAATGACGTATTACGTTTGTGGTAGGCAACTGCTATTACGTTTGTGGGAAACTTATTACGTTGGTGGTTTTATTACATTAAAAGCTGCAGATTTGTATTACGTTTGTGGTTTATTGTTACGTTTGCGGGTCTAACAGACGCCCTTCACTGCTTATTTCCTTGTGTAATTATCTAAGATATACAACTTAACATAGCCTATGTCTCTAACACAGTTACTGTTAATTTAATGTTAAGCTTCTAAACACGGTGTTGCACCAGGAATCATGGGAAAACAGCCCAAAAGTAAAATGACTAAAACGAACAAAAATGACTAAGACAGCATAGATAGCAACATGAATGAACACACTTACATCATTTTGCCATAGAGCATAGGGTAGGATAGAAAAACGGCGGAGAAAAAGAAAAACTCATAGTCAGTTGTCTCCGCGGCAGCAGCCCCTGGCAGGGTAGTGGTGTTTGCTCATCGGTTTTCCAGCGGCCCACCAGCGGGTAAATAGCGGTTTAGACAGATGCCCTCTGATACGCCGACAGGCATCTGCTGGTGGCCCAATTGATCCACTACCCATAGTTATCCTATTAATGTTATAAATCCTACATTATAATATATTTAGGATTTCTACACAATTACTCAAAAATATTAGCAGCAAGTTAAATTTTTCAACTCTTACTGCATATATTTTGTCATTATTTAAATATAGCACAAAGCAAATTTTCGTACGGAATGATTTGTTTATTAATTTTCACAAAACCATTACAATGCAAATATGACATTTAAAATGTATACAACTTAAATATAAATACAATAAATAGTATAAATTATAAATTAGTATTACAGTAATATCAGTACTACTACACTCATACTAATAACAAATACTATCAATAATCGTAGTATACATTATAACATACAGTATATAGTATATATATTAAAGATAACAGATTGATGACAATATACACAGAGTGACGGACAGTGGCTTTATCAATGGCACAATTTATCAATCGTACAAAGCATAGTAGGGTGAGGAACTTACTGGTTCTGTGCTGCTTATGCAGTCTTTACATCAGAGGGCCTATGTAAACAATGCATGGATAAGCAGGGTAACTGTGTGTGTGCATGTCCAGTCAAGTCCAGTGAAGTCAAAGAAAATCTAAAAAAAAGGTTGTCAAGTGCTTAAGAGAAAAGGACATAGAAAGTAGAAAATGTATGTCACAGACTGCAAGAAATGGGAACAGAGTTTTGCATGAGTGTGTGTGGTATGTGTGTGTGTCGAGGGGATTCATTTCTGTGATGACCTCCTCACTGCCTGACCTTACTGTACTACATAGTACGTATTTCAAAAAACATTTCTTTGGCCTTTATTTTATTTGAATGCGTGTACCTTCATATCAATCGTTGTACTCATTTAAATGCAATAAATAAAAAGGCGATTTTACTGCCGTTTTGCTTTTGCATTTGAGTTGACACCACAGAAAAGGAAAGAGTGATATGCATTTTTCCTTTTTGCTTTTAGTTTGTCAGTGCAGAAAAGGAGTTAAGTGTTGCGGAGGCCTGGACAGGACCAATCTGACTTCCAGGCAGGACAGACCTCCATTTCAGAGTAAAAGCCTTACTTTTACCGGTCTTAACTTTCTAACTTGTCTGACCGTAGGTTTGAATAAACTACTTTATAATGTTTTTTAAGCTTCACAGTTTGATTTCTATCGTGAGTAGCCGTAGCTAATGTTAGCCTAGACAGGTAACAAGCTAGTGGTCGTTACATTATGCCCAGACGTCAAGCAGCAAGCCAAGCACAACAAACTGGAATAGGTTAGGATGAAGACAACAATGGATGAACCAACACTGAATAAATTACATTGAAGCTCCATGATCAGCGATGTCTTCATTTGTAGGACATTGAAGATTAATTCCATTGTATTGATGGCAAGGTCTGTAAAAATAATATTTTATCTTATTTTCACTTTTCTGGAGGATGACATTAACTTGAGTGGAAACCACAACCCAGCAAGTCAAGGTCAACAGGAGAAACCAGAACACCAAGCTGTTTAAACAGTAATGTATAGGACTAGACTAGATTTTGTTTTACTCTTGTTTATCTGTTACAGAATGTTATAATCTTTATTTGCAGAGATCTGCCAGTTAAAACACAAAGCCAGTGACTTGGCTTTGTGTGGTTGGACTGTCATTTTGTTATTTGTAAGAAATCTTTGTTACTTATAAGAAATCTAATCCCTGACATCCAAATATATCGCTAAAATGTTCATAGTCATAAATTATACAAATTAATAGGGTACATTTACTGAAGACTGTGTCCATGATACTGTGCAAGTTATTTTTTAAACTTGATTATATTCCTGAAACAATTTACAGTTTACTAGCACACAAGCTGACTGGACTTGTGAGTACAAATTTCTTATATTTAGGCCCACATGGCTCTACTGTTGACTTTAATTAGCATAAATAATATGGCCCTATTTAATATTATATTAATATTATTTATTCCACAACTTTATAGAAAGAATTGCTGACATTGCCTTGCCTGTATACTGGGTGCTGTATGGCCACTAGGGCACAGCAACAATCCAGTCTACTGGAAACAGGAATAAATAAATACAAATTCAAGTAGATTTCTACGGAGCCCCTCTGGTGACATCTCATGTTGATAAAATAATGCGTGGCCACGACTTATTAAGGCGTGGGAACGAGATCCTTATGTTTGGTACTGAGAAGTAGCCGCTGCGCTACAAGTCCGCATACAGCACTGTGCGCCCTTTCAGCACCATGGAGGCCTGGAGAGCGAGACACAGAAACTGGGGGCAAGAGCGGGGCACCGTGTAATCCAATAATAATACTAGTAAACTGTATTTCTGATAGAAAATATGTGCAAAGACCATTTTACTAATCAAAAGTCCTGTCTGGAATAACTTCACCTTCCTATTCCTGCTGCAATGGCTCCAACAAGTTCATCTTCCTCCTTATCCTATTTTCTCTAAGCAGGATTTTTATTCTAGCGCGAGTAAACAGGTTTACATAATGTCACCAAATTGTACAGTAATGTGGAAATAAGAATAACGCATATCGGATCACAAATTAGACCTAATCATGTGTGATCAATCAGTAAGCTATTATGGCTCACAATATACAGTATAGTGGTGCATAATGGCTGTGCATAATGATACAGTGGCTGCTGTGGCGCTGTTAGTAAGCAGACGAGTCTGATTTTTCTGTCCCATGATGATGCTTGTTGTTTATGTCCAAACCATTTTAAACGGGTGTGCATGCAATAAACATGGACATAAACACCAATCAGCATAACAGCATAACGAGAGGCTATAGGAAATATGAGATGAGTGTGAGCGCAAAGGCGCATTCCAGGAATTCCATGCAGTATATTTCACGATGATTGAACAATCCTGCCATGTTTATGAAATACCTTATAGTTTGTTACTGTTAATCATTTAATTGCACAGTTCTTTTTGCCGTTTTGCTACTCAAGCACTTTGGGCGATGTGCCTGTAGTATTTAATATACCTAATAGTGTAATGACTACGCCTTTGTTTCCTCTGTATATATTGTTTTTTATTGTGTTGTTTTATTCCAAAGATGAGGTTTTGAAGTATGGCGTTTTCAGGCTACATTAGTTATTAGATTTCTTGTGGATGCAGGCTTCAGCTGTAATGCTGATGGTCTGTTGGCGTCTGGACTCACAGCTATAGTCCAGACAATAGCTGTGACTGATCTCATCTCTCCATGGTCACCTTCTGAAAAATGGTGTCTTTTCTATATTCCTTTTGTTTCAATTATGAATATGCATCATGGACTGATGAGCAGTCCTAAACATCCCTATGCTATTTTTCTGTCTATTTTAATATAATGTGGACCAATTGGCTGAATTACCATACAAAATCGCGTGATCTGTGTGTGTGTGTTTAAAATTAAAGAAATGATGTATTAATTAGCCTACTATGGCCTTAGATAAAAAACAAACAGTGCACATTATAGCTTACAGTCATGAAGAACACTCATATTAACACTAGTAGTTGGTGACCAACCAACATCTGTTACTGACAAACACTTTTACTCTAAAATGGAGCTCTGTCCTGTCCGGAAGTCACAGCTGTCCTGTTCACTCCTCCGCAACACTTAACTCCTTTTCTGCATTGACAAGCTAAAAGCAAAAAGGAAAAATGCACATCGCTCTATTCTTTTCCGTGGTGTCAACTCAAATGCAAAAAGCAAAAAGCAAAAAGCAGTAAAATCGCTTTTTTATTTATTGCACTTAAATGAGTAAAACGATTGATACGAAGGTACACACATTTATTTGGGATTTTAGCTCTATGCAAAGTATTCTACATTAACAATGTGAAAGATATATAAAAAAGATGTATGTGAAAATATGAAATTAAAATAACAGAAATCTAGTTTGCAATAGTTGCCCCCTTTGCTTGATATATTAAATTGCCACATCTGCAAAAATACATCTTATTTCAAATGCTATTCAGATGTTGACTCAATTTAGAGATACTGTATAATATGGTCCTTTCAGATATGTTTTGATTCTGTCTTTACTGATAATGATGACATCCTTTCTGTAAATGATTTCAATAAATTGGATTTAGGGTGTAGGGTGGAGTTTCCATCAATAATATGGAATATGTGAATTACTTGTGGATTGCATGTGGATCTGAACCTTGAGGTGTCACAGAAAGTATAAATCCTCCTAGGATTATATGCATGAAAGATCCAATTTCAGTAAATGTTTCATGTCCAATTTCTGCACTGCCACAAATAGTAATAGAAGGGGAGGATTTATATTTTCTTTGAAACATCGAGGACTGGACTTGAATGCCACCCATAAGTGAAGCACCCACGTGCTTGAATATTGTGATGGAGAGTCTGCCCTACACTCTAAAATCACATTAAGACCCATTAAGATGTTGTGTACAGCCCTAGTCTTGGCAGCTTTAGCAAGAAAGACAGAATCAAAACTAATTAAAATGCAAAATATTGATCAATACCCTTAAATAAAGAGCCCTAAAGTTGATGTCTTACAAACATCATATGAAATGTTGAACAAATTTTCAGAGGTGCAACATTGTAGGCTATATGAATGGAATGAGTAATTAAGCAAACCAGAATTGTATGTTATTTGAATTTATAATACAGATAACTTCCTTTTCACACTGAGAGTAGAATACTTATACAGTACAATATTTTACATATCATTGCAATGGGATGAAAACCTTATACCTCCAATTGAGGTGATTTTTGTGTTTTAACGTCAATTGAAGGGTCACATGCTCCTCTATGGGTTGAGAGAATTCTAGAATTCTTGGTCTTATGAAACCCTTTCAAAACCCACTGGATAAACTCTAAAATGGTGGTCAACAAGGCTGTTTTTCTTAGTTCCTGTATTTTGACATTTTGGAGATACAAGGTTTGGTTTTCAACCAACAACAGTGACATAAAAAGACAGAAAAAAACCCTAAATAAATTCATTCTGAAAAAACAAATATATATATTTATTTTATCAGCTACCTGTACAGTCTATTCTTCAATTCTTCTCTCTGCTCGATTTAGTTGCTGTCTCCTCCCCCCTCTGTCAGAGGCCCCCTTCAGGAATCTTGTGACTTCTTTCTGAAGGCCTTCTTCAGCCATGTCCCTGGTAGCAGGATTCTTCCTCACAGCTCCTGAAATCACAATAAACAAACTTCACCTGAATACAAATTCCATACCAGAGAGAGAGAGAGAGAGAGAGAGAGAGAGAGAGAGAGACAGAGAGAGAGAGAATAACTTCACAACGGCAACACAAATGTAGTGATTCAAAAAGTTAAAGATCAGCTAAATCTGAAGAGAAGAGATTCTACAACTGTCATGTATTTTATTTAACCTTCATTTAACCTGATAAGTCTCATTGAGATTAAAACTCTCTTTTGCAAGAAAGGCCAACATCTTAAAAATATAGCCGCATGCGGCAATGAATGGGGTCCAAGCACAATATGCTAATTTGTCCAAAGATGAGAAACATAAGACATTAAGATTAGTTGACCATACTATTAATGATATTACTGTGAGCTTGCAGAGAATAGGGGCGTCATGTGACAAGTGACTCCAGACTTCACAGGTCTCATATCCTTGGCAATAAGGCTGACTTGGACACAGTGACTTTCTTTTTATGGGAATATAGGCACAATGACATAGAACTCATTTGGATGTAAAATCTGAAACAGTGTGTGCTCACACAAAGTCACTCTCTGTCATTTGAACACCTCAAGGTACACTGACAACCCTTGCCTCCGACGGCAGTTGACATATACACTGAGCCAGTGACACCACTGTTGGGTTGACTTTACAAGTGCTTGGCTTTAAAGCTGATACATTTTAGAGATCTTTGTTCTTAATGTCCAAGAATATCTTTTGCTACTGTTACATGGAATCTGTCTTAAGAAAGGATCAAACAAAATACACCTAGTATCCTCATCCCACTGCCCTGATACCCACCCAAGAATAAGGCCCTGGCCTCACCCTACAAAATATAGACAAGTAAATGCTTAAGTGCTTCCTGTTTGCAGATGACCTGGTGGTGCTGTCGGACTGCAGAATGCCTGCAGCAGCAACTGGGTCATCTGCAACAGGTCTGTCAGACCCTGACAGTGAAAACGTAGAAGACAAAACCACAACAGTCCAGAAAAGCTCCAGATGTTAGGGAAATCAATTCAGATTTACACTAAGCTCCAATAAAATCAAATATTTACATTCATATACATAATAGGGATTAAAAGCTCTACAGCTCTACAGGGAATTGCAAACTGACATCCCAATTTGTAACTGGCTGAAAATATTCAAATCCATAATTTAACCACCCTATTCTAATGAATGGCTAATGTACCGGGTTTGTAGTGGCTTCTTTTTATAGTCTGGTAAGGCCATATTATATGACTTACAGGTCTGAGAGTTAGCACTGTTGCCTCACAGCAAGAAGGTCCTGGGTTCGAACCCTGATCCGTCCAAGGTCCTTTCTGTGTGGAGTTTGCATGTTCTCCCCGTGTTTGTGTGGGTTTCCGCCGGGTGCTCCGGTTTCCTCCCACCATCAAAGACATGTACTGTATGTTAGGGTTAATACTCCTGTCAGTGCCCCTTACCAAGGCACTGGCAAAAGAACTGGAGTTGGTCCCCGGGCGCTGTACTGCGGCTGCCCACTGCTCCTAGTGTTGTGTATAGGATGGGTCAAATGCAGAGGACAAATTTCCCCATGGGGATAATAAAGTATACAAATACAAATACAAATACAAATTCACTGAAGTCCTACTGGAGACCTTAACTTGAGTGATGGATATCCTCACAAGTCATGCAGCCCTCTCTGATGCGCCTGTCAAACTCAACTATAAGATGTTGTATAGATGCAATAATGTTGTGGTCAATGGCATCACAGCCATGATGATCAATGGCACGGTGGTCAGGTGAATTGAAGACTCTAAATTGCCCATAGGTATTTCTGTGTAGTATGTATATGATGTATTTTTAGTATGCAAATATGATGCAGTATGGTATATGACATGTATATGATGGTACGTTAAGCCCTTTTGAGACTTGCTTGTGAAAAAGGGCTAAATAAATGTGACTAGACTAGACTAGCTCATGCCTACGGCTTGTGGCTGTGAGCAAATCACAGTTGTGATGTTACATGTTCAGTTGCTTAAATACATACCTCCAGACTGATGAACAGCAGCACAGGTGGTGATTTGGCTGGAAGGGCAGTAGGTCAGGCTTTAAATTCCAGGTTGTTCAACTGCAGACAACATGGGAGGATGCAGTGAGGGGAGGATTCTTGATTCTACAGCCAATACATAGGATGAAAGAATAAAAAACATAATTTGAAGTTTGAAAAACAAAGTGAATGGCAGTATAGGAGGCTTATGCATGTAGCCTCACTTGGTGCGCACTCCATTAATGACATGATGGCAAATGATGAGTTGAATAAGTATGTTAAGTACGGCAGGGCAAAATAACTGGAAGACAGAGCAGCTGGTTCCACAGTGGATACAAGCGTATAAAAATGTCTGGCACCTTTCATTTTTATATTGAATATATAAAATTAATTCTGATTCAAATAAATATACTCACCTTTTGACACCTTTTTGAAATCTGGATGGAGTGAGTAGTTCATGATTAGATGTCCGGAGTCTCACAGTTTATGGCAGCTTTCTTAACCCTTTCAGTGGTTTTATATGGTGGCCAATAACAGGTCTTACTGGTGCACCACGTCTGAGGAACGACAACTAAAAAGTTGTCGCACAACTAAAAGTTAACCTGACCACTGTTCAATTAAGTAAAAATCTGAGCAACTTAGACTGTTTACATATCATAATTGACACCTACCTCACTGAATTCTCCAGAACAAGTCCAGAAAAATAACACACTTGACATCCAGTATAGATATTTGACATTTGCTTATGTACATCCCTCTCTCAGGTGGGTATAATAGGTGGGTAGAGGAGTGCATCTGCACTTACATTGTAATTTACTTCAACCAGCTGTTCAGTTAATGACCAAAACTATCAAATAGCTCTACAGCTTCTGAAACTGCTATTAATGCCAAAGGTTTGCAATGCATTCACTTCTCTATATTTATACAGGTAGCAGCCTATTCTGATACATTTTCTCCAACAGAGAATGGGTTACCCTAGTCCTAACCACATTTATACAGGTAGAAACACAAACCGATGGATGTTTCTGACCCGACAGGCTGAGCTACAGAATTCTCCAGACAACTAACGTTAACTGTCTAGCAGTCATGTCAAGTCTAAATCGAGGTGTTGCGCATCTTCTAGGAAAACTGACTGAGAACCCAATCATTTCTTATGCGGTGTGGATGTTACGTCGGCCCAGCTAGCTAACGCTAATTAACCAAGGTTAAAATGTTAACTACCGTCCGTATTAGCTGCTACCATAACTATGCCTTTGAACGCATGACCAAAAATTCACAGCTGACAAATATAATCAGCTCTGTACTGTTTCCATTTAAATTTATCATGCTCCGTTTGTCCTTTTTGAAGTTGAATGTCACTTCTACCTTACATTGTCATCCGTTTTCTTAACAGTCGCTCCCTGTAAATGGATGCCAGTGCACGCAGTCTAAAGTTGGGGACTGCCCATTATTGTTCCGACGGCCCATTATTCCGAAACCCCAATAGTCCGAAAAATGTCCACCCATTGGACCGAAAGCCCATTTGTCCGACAGCCCGTTATCCCGGAGGTGGTTGGGTTGAGGCATGGGGTCACTGAGGTTGGAGTTAGAGCAACCTTACGGTCAAGGCTGTCAGAAACCACGGTTGTGGATGGAGCCAGAGTTTTCGGACTACTGGGGTTTCGGAATAATGGGCCGTCGTAACAATGGCATGGCACTGTCTAGTTAGCGCTATCTTAATTCAACCGACGTAGGCTTAGATCTTAGTTAACCCTTCCCGTACCTGTACCTTCACTTGTGGACTAGGTTAACATATTCGAGACGCTGACTTTTCAGCCAATATCGCCACGCACTTGATCGTTTTTGTAACACTCGTCACATCGTGCTAGATATTCATTACTGTCAACTAATCCTCAACTAGCTCACATGAAGATGTGACCCAAGGTGTAAATTCATAACTAACGGTCTTTGTATGTATAATATCCACATGAAATTTGATATTTAGCTCTTCAAATATGTATGAATTTGCATGACTTGCCTTTTGGTAGGAAACGTGTCCAATTTAAAACATTAAAACAAGCGAAAACACTTACCAACTGTGATCCTGCTGCAATATTTTTAACGGTTGTTAAATATGCTGTTGGATTTAAAACTTGATGCGCGTGCGATCCGGCAGCATCAGCCAATCAGAGGCCACAGATACCCTTCTCTCTCTTCCCATCGGCTTGCAGACGACTCCCCGCCGAACGTCCGACAGAGGTTAAGCATTCAGCAGCCTGCCGTGCAGAAGTGTGCTATCTGGGCTGCGCGGCAGGTGTGTGCGCGCACTTCAGCTGGAACGTTTGTGAACCATTGTGACGTCATACAAGAATCATGACGCGTTTTTCGGCTATACAGAGGCCTGTTAAAGCACATCAAGTGGTTTCATAGGCTTTTTTTTTTTCTCTAAGGGTGTCTCTGTGTAGACACCGTTTCGATTGAGCTGTGAAATGAATAGTAGCTAAGTGATAGAGAGAGAATAGTGACTCAAATATCCTTTTGATTGCCAGCATCCAAATACTAGCTGACCAGCTAGGGCAGTTTAGACCAGCGTGACCAGCCCTCAGACTGGTCATAGCTGGTCAATCTCATCAATATGGCTGACAGGAGCCAAACAGGGCAGATGCCATACGGACTGACGAGTTTACTGGAGTGTCTCACCAGAGCCACAGTCCTAGATCAGCCAAGTGACATCTCTAACTTCTTAGCCTCATACTGCAATGAGTTGCTGAAGTTTAGAGATAGAATGAAACAGATCCAAAACATGTGACTTTTCTGTTCCAAGAGCAAAGAGAACTAGCCAGGTTTTCATCTGAGGCCAGTAACAAAACATTGGAATCACCTCCTTGTGAAAGCATGGTTGAGACATATAGAGTGTCTTCTGTGAGGAACCCCAGTCAAGAGGAGATTGTGGCTGTTACACCAGATAGACACATATCTCCAAGCCCCCAAGCTCATGTTGAGGAAAATTTCAGGCTGCCAAAAGAGGCACCGGAGAGACAACTATCTCCCACAGTCTCGGCGCAGACATCTCCTGAATCAAACAATGACAGTTCGCCATCCAGTCTGTCCAGCACGCCCTCTGGATGTGGCAGTGAAATGAAGGTGGTGTTATCTCCAACACCATCTCCACCAGCAGTTGTAAGTGACACAAGACTGGTATCACGTCCCGGTGAAAGGGTGGTAAAGACACGTAGAGTGTCTTCTGTGAGGATCCACAGTGGAGAGGAGATTGTGGCTGATACACCAGATAGACACATATCTCCAAGCCCATCTCCACCGGAATTTTTAGGTGAGTCCAGCCTGAGCAGTAATGCTTCTGATGCGGTCTCTCCTACTGCTTCACAAGCTGTCTCAGCTACATCATCAGGAGTTGATATTACAGGAGGAGCTCCATCTGGGATAGTGATTCAAAGGATTGTAAAGACACACAGAGTGTCTTCTTTAAGGATCCCCAGTCGAGAGGAGATTGTGAGTAGAAGAACAGATAGACACGCACCTCCAAGACCATCTCCATTTGACAATTCTTCACCATCCAGTCTGTCCAGGATGAAAAAAGAAGCTCTGTCTACAACAGAGACAGAAACAATGGAGGTATTTCGTGTAGTCTTCCGTGGTATTAAGGAAGAAAATGGGCAGACATCTTTGACACCAGAGAGACAACAAACTCCCAGTGTCTCTGTACAGACTAATGCTAATGCCTCACAAGCTGTCTCAGATAAATCATCAGGAGTTAACATTACAGTTAGAGCTCCATGTGAGGCAGAGACTGAAGAAGCTGTGCACATACTGCATTCAGCCTTGATGTCTCCAGGAGAGAGGTCCTCAGCAAGTACCCCTGCAAGACTGCGGCTCCCACCCCTAGTGCAGAGAGCATCTCCAACACCAGTGAGAACCACCCCTCGTAGAATGGAGAAGCTGGTACTTCCACCTATATTTCCTCCTTGCAATAACTAATTCAATCAGGAGAAAAACGAGGACGAGTGAATGAAGTAAAGATAATAGTTTATTATAACAGATGATATGGTGAGAATTAGGACTTAACAAGAGTCTTTGGCGCTTAGACTCTACAGGGAGATTTTGAAATCGAGGGGCACCAGCCCTGAGCAGCAGCAAGATAAATCCCCCCGTGGAGTCCAGACACTGGTGGTGGTGGCTGATGACTTCTGCTGAAACTGATAGCTGGTGAGGTTGATGAATCTGCGAAGACTGGGCGGAGACGGGGAGGAGGAGGGGTGCGCATAACAGCAGCATGGATGGACTACAGCGGAGAGAGAGACATATTTAAAAAGACAGCAGCAAAATGATAGGCTAACAATAGAGGTGTGTCGCTGTGCTATTGGATAGATGTGACCAGCTGATGTGAACAGCTGATATCTCAATTGACAGCCCGGGAAAAGACAGCAAGGAAATAATGAGTGAGCATGCGTGAGAGAAGTGAATGGCAGTATGGAATGAGAAGTGAAACTACAGCATAAGCATGCAAAATATAGTCTTCCTGACTGAACCTTCGCTAAAGCTCCATTTAACCAGGAAACCACTGATGAGATGGCCGTGGTTTTCCATAAATTCAATTCAATTCAATTCAATTTAATTGAATTAAATTCAATAAAAATATATAATAAAATTAATGAGGTGTTTTTGTTTCATTCATTCTGCAGTAAAACGTGAACCATTTTGGAATCTCAACTAATGCAGTGTAACTATATCTTAAAATTTAAGCCTCTAACAAGATCAAGACAAAACATGTTGAATTAATATTATATTATTATATTCTATTAAAAAAATAATTTTATTCTGAAATATATGCAAATAAAAACTGATAAAACTGTGGATTTAGGGGCGCCCTGGTGGCTCACCAAGTAGGGCGCGTACCATTTGGCTCAGGCCTTCCCGTAGCGACCCGGGTTCGGATCCGACCCGTGGTCCTTTGCTGCATGTCCTCCCCTCGCTCTCTCTCCCATACCTTCCTGTCTCTCTCTCACTATATCTCTCAAATAAAGCATAAAATGCCAAAAATAAAATCTAAAAAAAACAAAAAAAAACTGTGGATTTAGAGCAGGCCCTACTGCAGGCCTTGTCCAGTGTACTGTATTTTACATAATCATTCCAGTAATTAAAAAAACAACAATCTATAGCAGTTACTCATAGCATGCAAAAAGAATGTTTTCGGTGCTTGACTGTACTACAGATAATGCTTGCATAAAACGATGCACATGCATGTAGTGTGACAGCTAGATTTAAATTACAGCTATATAAACACTCCCCAGAATATACTACTTCACCTTTCGACGGTGCTGTCTAAGACAGCGGTGCTGAATGCACTGGACTGCTTTTTAAAATGTGAGATTTATACATTCACAGCACATCTTTACTGGTATTCTAGTCTTATACATTGCCAAAAATTGGCTTTCATCAGTGTAGGAACATTGCTGACATCCACAATGTCACTGTGAGCATTCATTATGGCAAGGTGAGCGAATCTCTCTTGCGTCATGGTGTTGCGCAGCCAGGTCTTCAGCCTACACAGGGCTGAAAGAGCGTTCCGATGCCGAAGATGCCGTACAGTATAACAGCATTCCCTCTCGTGTGATATTGCTTCAGTATACGCCTAACACTGCATATGCACACTTCAATTAGTGTGTGCAATTTACTGACAGCATATATTTTTATTAATTAAATAGCCTATTTTGTATTTTATGAATGCATACGCTACAGCATATGTTGTGTTTATACTTTACTTTATTTAATTGGTTCAACAGTTTTATTTGCTAGGTTTCTTTTAAAGATTTTTTTTGTTGTTGACATTATTATGCTTTATTTGACTTGAGTTAGTGAGAGAGAGAGACAGGAAGGCATGGGAGAGAGAGAGAGGGGAGGACATGCAGCAAATGACCGCGGGCGAGATTCGAACCTGAGTCGTTGCGGGAAGGACTGACGGCCGAAATACATGGGACAAGGGACACGTGGGACACGTCTGCCGCAGAATGCCCGCAGCAGAGCGCGTCCATTATAATCAACTGAAGCTGCTACACGGACCACGGAAGCCGCGCGCACCCGCGCGGGCATCGCGCGGCTCATCCATGGATGTATTAAACTATGGATGAGGCATTCAAAGATGGCGGCCCATTCATTCCAATGAAAGTTGCTCACCCAGCGCATACGCCGAAAAAGTTCTCTTTCAACATTCGTTTCGGTATCTCACTATGGGACACGCCCCCCGCGCTGTCCCCCAGAAGCTATTTTACATTACGCCAGTCTTGACTGGCAGACAGACGTGACGTCGGCTTCCCAGAGGAGGGACTCCCTCCTGCTATAAAAGCCTGACGTCACGTACTCTCTTCAGTCTAAAACCTCTTCTCGCTCTCAGAAGCAACCTCTCAGACGGCGGGTGTAGCTAGGCTAGCAACACAGTTCATAGGGCGAGCTAACCACTCGGTCGCCGAACGCTACCTACTGCTGCTTAGCCTTCTGGGTCTAGTAGCTGGACTGTCTCCAAACAGTGGCTGCTGCAGCTAGTCACCATACTAGCTGCTTACCGCTTTCGGAGCTTAGTAGCTGGGCTGTCGCCAAACAGCAGCTGCTGCAGCTAGCCACCATACTAGCTGCTTACCGCTCTCGTATCTACGGAACCAACATGTCGGAGCCTGAACCTTTCCCCACCATGGACAAGGGCAAGCTACCGGCCAGGGCGTGCGTGTGCGGCAACAAGATTGCTGGGGCAGACACCCATTCTGTATGTTCCACGTGTCTAGGGCTGCAACATGCCCAGACCGCGCTAACATCCCCGGCCACTTGTGAGCACTGCGCACGTTTTTCATCCAAGACTCGTCGACGCAGGCTAGCGCACCAAGCTAGTTTGTCGGCGGCGGATCCTATGATGGGGGTAGCCAATCCCCCGCCACAGGAGTTAACGGAGAGCCCCCAGGGACACACCATCCCCACGGGAGCCAGCTGGGGTGAACAGCTTGACACTGTCTCCCCGCTGATCGACCCCGACGAGCACGAAGCCAGCCTGATGGCGGAGCACGGTGACATCGTGGGTGACGACTCCGACTCAGGGGACGAATCCATTAGCCTCGGCTCCGAAGACGAGGAGGATGGCATTGAACCCTTTACCATCCCACCGGCTGCAAAACCGGTGTCCGTGGGTGGTATGGGCAGCGGCTCTCCAAACCCGACTGCCAACATGGACCCGCACGAAGCCTGCAAGAGGGCGGCTGCGAAGCTGGGCATTGCGTGGCCTGAAGTCCTCACCGAGACCACCACGTCTCGTTACGAGGGCAAGAGGCTACCTAGAGCCAAATCCTCTGCCAGACAGCTGCTGCCGGTCTTTCCTGAGTGCCTGGAGGAGGCGACTCGGTCATGGAGCAATCCCCTCTCAGCCAAGAACCCCGTCCACTGGACTGGGTCGACATGGAAGAAAAAGGTTTCTCCCGCCTGCCTCCGGTCGAACCTCTGCTGGCATCTCACCTCCACCCCGCACAGAAGTCCGCCATGACTTTGGCGGGCCCCACCCTGCCTTCTAAAGCTGACTGTTTTCAGTCATCACTGAATGAGAAAGGCTACAAGGCGGTGGCTATGTCGGTGAAGGCACTGAACGCGTCGTCGCTGCTGCTAGCCTACCAGGCTGAATTAGAGGACGACATGACAACCTCACCCACCCCAGCCCTGTGGGAAGAACTGTGCGTGGTGACGGACCTCTGCCTGCGTCTTCACAGGTGCGCTGGCCAGGCCTCTGGAAGAGCCATGGCCCTGATGGTCGCTCAAGAGAGAGGCAGATGGCTAAACCTATCCAGTCTTTCTCAGAAGGAGAAGACTCAACTCCTCGACGTTCCCGTGGACCCAAAAGGCTTATTTGGCCCAGCGGTAGCCACCATGCAAAAACGCTGCGAGGAGAAGAAGAGAGAGGGTGAAGCACTTCAGCTGTGTCTTCCCAGGAAGGTGCCACCCCCTCCCCCCACTGCACCCAGGCAGACGTTTGCCCAGGCCGCGGCTCGACCACCTTACCGCATCCCCAAACGTCAGCCCCAACCCCAGGCGGGCGGCCGGGGTCAGGGCAAGCCGCCGGAGCTCAGAGGTGCGTGGGCTAAGAAGCCTTTCGCTGCCAGTGTGACGCCGGGAGGCCAAGCTGCCCCTCCGGTCACTCTGGGTGCCAAGAAGAAGAGACGCGCTACCTAGTGCGCTCTTGCCGGGGAGGGATGGCAGGCTCAGCCAGACGCCTGCCTCGTTCCCGCCCGGAGATGTTCTGTTCCTGAAGTTAAAAAGGGCTTGTTCCCAGCCCTGCAAGAGGCGTGCGGAGGCCATGTCGGCGCTCACAGTTCACGGCCACGCAAAAAGGAGGAAGGTCGGACATGCAGAGAGCTCTGTGGAGCCCCGGCGATGTCGCACAAGCACACACCAGTGCCCAAACACACACCAGTGTCCTTCCCCCCCAGTAAAATCATTAATAAATATGTTTTCTGGCGCGCATCCAGGCCCCGAGCCGAGGGCGCAGCCACGTTTGTTAATGAAAAAAATGAAAACAACAACATTAATAAGGAAACAGAATATGGCTGTGCAGCCTCACATAGCGCCACGAGAGGGCGCCATTCCCCCACTCGTGGTGCAGCGGGCCAGCCAGTATGCTGTGGCGGGCATTATGAGCGCTCTCGCTGCGCAGCCCACGTTGCCCGTTCAGCCCGGTACGGCGGCGAGACCACCTCTGGGTCCGCTGGCGGACCGAGCTCAACAGTGGCGTGCATGTGGGGCATCAGATTGGGTAATAAAGACTGTAACCAGGGGTTACAGGCTCCAATTTGCATCCACTCCTCCCCGATTCAACGGGATATTGCAATCGCGGACTCAGGGAGAAAAGGCTCATATTTTGCAGGAGGAAATCACCTCTCTGCGGAACAAGGGAGCTATTCGGATGGTACCGCCAGAGCAGAGCCAGTGCGGTTTCTATTCGAAGTATTTTCTAGTCCCAAAGAAGGGCGGGGGTCTGCGGCCGATATTAGATCTGCGTGTTCTGAACAAATACATGAGACGGTACAAGTTCAGAATGTTGACACACACAGCTCTGATACGCTTTGTGCGTCCAGGCGACTGGTTCACATCCATAGACCTAAGGGACGCTTATTTTCACATCCCTATTTATCCCCCCCACAGAAAATATCTCAGGTTTGCCTTCCAGGGCATAACATACGAGTATCTGGTGCTCCCGTTCGGCCTTTCATTAAGTCCACGGGTGTTCGTAAAATGCACGGAGGCTGCCATTGCACCTCTGAGGGAGGGGGGAATGCGCTTGGCAACATACATAGACGACTGGCTTCTGGCGGCGCAGTCGCCCCAGCAAATTCAGGCTCACACCAGACTGCTCACGTTGCATCTGGCAGCCCTGGGTTTCACTATAAACAGGGAAAAGAGTGTTTTGATCCCAACTCAAAACATCACATTCATAGGCCTGTCTCTAGATTCAGTCGCGTTCAAAGCGCGCCTGTCAGCGGAAAGGGTGAAAGTCTTTCAGGCTTGTCTGGCACTTTTTCGCAGGGGGGCGATGTTGAAGTTCAGAATGTGTCTCAGGCTGCTGGGGCTGATGGCTTCGGCACTGGTAATCATTCCACTCGGTCGCCTATACATGAGGCCGGTTCAGCGGTGGGTTGCGTCGCTCAAACTGAACCCGACGCACCACGGCCACCGCCAGGTTTTGGTTTCCATGGCGTGCGTCCTGGCGCTGCGCCCTTGGAGACGCACGGCTTTTCTGACTACAGGCGTTGCCATGGGAACGATCCTGGCAAGGAAAGTTATTACAACGGATGCCTCTCTAGCGGGCTGGGGAGCCACGCACGAGGGCAGGACGGTAAATGGCACATGGAGCTCGCAGATGCGGTTAGTTCACATAAACTGCCTAGAACTCCAGGCTGTCTTACTGGCGCTGAAACATTTTCTGCCCTTTCTGAGAGGGCAGCATGTTCTGGTCAGAACGGACAATACCACAGTAGTGGCATATATCAACAGACAGGGAGGGCTGCGTTCACGTCATCTGCACACATTGGCACACAGACTGACTCTGTGGAGCCGCTCTCACCTATTATCGCTGAGAGCCACGCACGTGCCGGGCATATTGAACTGGGGAGCAGATTTGCTGTCCAGAGGCAACCCTCGCTACAAGGATTGGAAACTCCACAGCGAGGTGGTGGCTCAAATATGGAAGGAGTACGGTCGGGCGGAGATAGACCTCTTTGCGTCAGAGGAGAACGCTCAGTGTCCTCTGTTTTATTCCCTGACCGGTCGGAGCGCTCCGATGGGATTGGATGCCTTGGCGCACGAGTGGCCGCGTGTCCTCCTGTACGCTTTTCCCCCGTTAGAGCTGATCACCCCTACTCTCGCCAGGGTGCGGGAGAGGGGCCTTACTCTGATTCTGATAGCTCCCCGCTGGCCGGGAAAACACTGGCTAGCGGAGATATTTCAGCTGCTGCACGGCCAGCCGTGGCCTCTGCCCCTCCGCAGGGATCTCCTGCCGCAGGCGCGCGGGGAGATCTTCCATCCTCATCCAGAGCGCATGGCTCTGTGGGCCTGGCCCGTGAAAGGTTAAACCTGACTACCGCCGGGCTTCCACGAAGTGTCATTGCGACTATTCAGAGCGCCAGGGCCTCCTCTACACGTTGTGCATATGATGGCAAATGGCGTGCGTTTGAGGATTGGTGCGTAAAAGCTGGGGCGGTGGCTTTCCTATACCTGTCATCCTGACATTTCTACAGGAGTTGCTGGATAAAGGCTTGGCATTCTCCACTGTCAAGGTGTACTTAGCCGCTATATCGGCGTGTCACATAGGTTTTGGGGACAAAACGGCAGGCCAGCATCCTCTCGTTTGCCAATTTATGAAGGGCGCGCGGCGCCTTCGGCCAGTATCAAGGGACTTAACTGCCCCGTGGTATGGCTGCGTCCTGGGCACTGTTTCAGGGTGTTTCTGTTGAAGACATATGTGCGGCTGCCAGCTGGGCAACGCCTCACACTTTCACCAGATTCTACAGATTGGATGTCACTGCTCCTACACTGTCTCATACAGTCTTGAGCGTGGGTTCAGTGTCAAATATGCCTGTTTAACTGGCTATGTGTTTATGACCAGTCTTCGAGGTAAGCTTGTCTGGCAATACGGGAGTCACTATATCCCATAGTGAGATACCGAAACGAATGTTGAAAGAGAACTTTAGGTTAAGAAATTAACCCCGGTTCTCTGAAACATGAGTGAGGTATCTCACCAGACCACCCTCCTTGCCTGGAGCGAGGAAGAGGTGTGCTTGCTTAGACTGAAGAGAGTACGTGACGTCAGGCTTTTATAGCAGGAGGGAGTCCCTCCTCTGGGAAGCCGACGTCACGTCTGTCTGCCAGTCAAGACTGGCGTAATGTAAAATAGCTTCTGGGGGACAGCGCGGGGGGCGTGTCCCATAGTGAGATACCTCACTCATGTTTCAGAGAACCGGGGTTAATTTCTTAACCTAAAGTTTCTACGACTCCTACTTCCGTGGCCGACAGCACCTGCGCAGTAGTGTTTTTCTTGGCCCCGCCTATCCCACGTGAACGAGTCAAGTGCCGTTCTCGTAGCGACCGTGACGACAGCGCGTTCATGTGCAGCTTTCTAGGTTCTAGCTTCTAGCTTCTGATTGACTGTTGCTGCTGCAGACTCGGCTCTTTGGGGAAACCATCCTCCAGGTATGACTATCATTTATTCAGTCACAGAACATTTGCTTTATTTGTATAAATCTTACATCCAATGTGAAGTGATTCAGTCTGGATAAAGTTGAGCTAACGTTGGTAATAACGGTTAGCATTACGAGACGAGTCAGCTAACACATCCATGGGTTAACGTCAAACAAGTTAACTTAACGTTAGTTAAAGAGAGAAATGTTCGTTAGATCATAGACTGAACTTTGCATTTGTGATTTATGCTCCACTCGTGTTGCTCCACTTGTTGTGTTGAACGTCGTCTTTCTCGTCTCGTCTCGTCTTTCTCGTCGTTTCTCACAGGGAGTCAAGTTCATGCCACACATCGCTAGCCAGGTCCATGTCAAGGGTTTACTCGCTTAACCAGGTGAGGAGATTTATTTTGAACTTAATTTAGAGCATTTTCGATGTGAGATGGTTCACATCGGTCATCGATTACTTGGTAGCTTTTTCACCTCTACTGGAGCCAGTGCTTCACAAATTAAGTAGTTTTCACCCTGTGCTGTAATCATCATGATGATGTATGCTAACTGTTTTCTGTCAGACACTGAGCCGCAGATACTTACTGCAGTTTCTTCTGTTACAGAAACTCCTGCTCTTCACGAACCACTGACACTTATCTGGAAAATGCTCCCAAAGAAATTAACTTATTTATGATGTCTACATGTATTTAACATGTAGAATGGAACGTATTTTGAAATAAATCTTTACTTTACATATAACAGTTTGTCTTGGATCATCTCTTGAATAAGTCTTAGTTGTCATCACTCTGTAGTCCATTGCCCTCAAATTACTTTTCCATCTCCATCTTACCTTGGTTATTACATTTTACCAGCATTATGTTTTTTCGAGTCACATCTATCAATATTATGTTACTAACAGTGTGAGTAATTTCTGACAATATTGACTAAAGCCACACATCTAGACCAACATGCTGTTGCCTCAATGCATAGATAGTATTACTTGTAGCCATTATCATTCTGCTGCATGTATTGATTTAATCCATGGGACTGAACTACACTGGATCAAAGGTGGGTCACCTCACAACATTTAGTCATGACATAAATATTGGTACTCTTATCAAACACAGTCCTATATAAACAGTGTATGTTTGCATTATGCAACTTAGATGTAAGGTTTGCTAGTGAAAAAAAAATCTGTTAAATTATTATCATTGGGAATATTCTAGGTTTGTTGTGTCACACCAAGGTTTACTTGAGTTTGCAAGTGTTACACTATCTAGACTCTGTCATAGCAAAATTTCTATAAGCTTGATCTCCCTATGCAGTGGTTGGAAGAAGACTCAGTAACATTTACATAATAGACATTATCAGTAACTCAAGCAGGTTAACTCAAATTGGACATCTAAACATCTAAATATAAATTTACAGACAGTAAAAGAAATTAAAACAACTATCAAATCCCAAATATATTCATAACTTTAATAGGATAAAGAAAAGTACATAGGCATAGTCTGTAAACGGAGAATTTCGAGATGTAAATAAATATACAATAGTAAGTAGGTGCATAGAACTGCATATGCTGGTTAACTACGGCAATGTTATAACGTTATCTAGCTTGCAAGCGACCTATTTAATCGAGAGAAACAAAAACAAATTAGAAACCATCCGTTATTGTAAGTGTCGGCGGACGTGTAGGTTGAGTTTAATGTGATCTAGTTTGATCACATACAGCTAAAAGCCTCTGCTAACAACCAGCTAGCTGTATAGCTTGTCAACAGCGGAGTAGTTTAATACATCCATGAGTAGAAGTGGTGAATGCGCACGGAGCGTTCCCGTGGCCTAGAGGCGCGTTCACGGAGCTCCAGAAAATACAGCTTTATACGGCTCTTGGTGGCTTCCAAAGAAAAATGGACCCAATGATTTAAAAATTGACAATTCAAAGACTCCATTTTGACTATGTGTGATACCCAGAAAAAATTTCCCGGAGTTTTACAGGCGCTTCTTTCCCCATGTATCTCTATGGGAAAAAGAATCAAACAATCAGAAAATAACGTTTTAATTCTCTGATTCACCGCTTTCTTGCTATTTCTGCTCCCTCTTCATTCACTTTCTAGCTCGCTCGACCATCTCACTCTCTCTCTAGCTCGCTCGACCATCTCTCTCTCTCTCTCACACTCTCTCTCTCGGGCTATTAATTGAAGTTATATGTATGTTAAGTATGTTTTCAGCGCTGTGTTTTTGTGAGGAGGAACTGTGACTGTGTGAACTTTGTCGGGTGAACTGTTACCCGTGTATGGAAAGCCAAGCAGTTTGAAGGTGCGTGACACCCCCCGCTGCGGCCGAAGCTTCGAATATTCGCTGTTGATTACTACCGAAGCGCCGAAGCCCAAAAAATGGTATTCGGGACAGCCCTAAAAAATACATAATTGAAAGACTGTTTTACGGTCTTGTGTGGTGTTGTAGGTATCTTGTTAACAGTTTCAGAGGACTGTCTTTTACAATGGCCGTCTATGGGAAAAATGCTTTTTGGGCCGCAGGCCCATAAACACATAAACATGCAATTACACTCACATATACGCATACGTGAGATAAAAATCCCAATCATACTAATTGGGATTCATGTCGATAAATATGAGTGGACAGGAGGGTGAGCATGAGCAACCATTTTCCCCAGCCAACGTGTATGTGGGCCCCACATGGGTTATGCTTGGGCTACATGGGTACCTAGTGGGCATGGGCCCAAAATGGGCATCTTATCTGGGGCCCACTTGGGTCAACTAAGTAGGTCCCACATGGGCGAACCCAGGTGGGCTCCCTATGTGGGTCCTAGTTGGGTCACTAATGGGAAATGAGTGCATGGGCTCAGAATGGGCAACACAAATGGGGCCCATTTGGGTTTACCAAATGGGTTAGACATATGCAAACACAATCAATCCCATAGAGGCTGATTACATGCGTCCGAGGTAGTACACGAATAGGTAATCAGTATATGGGTTCCTAATGGGGAAATACATATGGGGCCCACTTGGCCAAACCACATGGGTAAGACGTGGGCAAACACAGGCCAAACATAGGTGTCTGTCTGTATGGGTCCAAGGTTGGTCAGTAATGGGTAAGAGGATATGTGGGATCAGGGTGGGCAGTGGGTCGGGACCCCATGTGGGTCAACTGTATTGGTTACATATGGGCAAACACAGGTCAAACCCGGCTGTAGCTTTTGTGTGGACCCAGGCAGGCGGTTTCAGAATGGTAAATGCATATGGGGCCTATTTGGGTGACCCATGTGGGTAAGACATGGGCAAGCACAAGCGAAACATAGGTGGGCGCCTAGTTGGGTCACTAATGGGAAATGAGTGTATAGGCTCAGAATGGGCAACACAAATGGGGCCCATTTGGGTATCCCAAATGGGTTAGACAAGGGCAAACACAATAAATCCCATATAGGCTGACTATAGGCTGGCTGACTATAGGCTGGCTCCTAGGTAGTACACAATTAGGTAATCAGTATATGGCTTCAGAATGGGGAAATACATATGGGGCCCACTTGGCCAAGCCATATAGGTAAGACATGGGCAAACACAAGCCAAACATAGGTGGGCTGTCTGTGTGGATCCATGGTTGGTCAGTAATGTGTAAGAGGATTATGTGGGCTCAGAGTGTGCAGTGGGTCTGGGATCCACGTGGGTCAACTGTACAGTATAGCAAACACAGGTCAAACCCAGGTGTAGTCGGCAAATGACCTGCATAGCACAGATGTCTTTTGGAGTCTGAAATTGGGCGAGAGACTGTTGTACATTCATTGCCATTAAATATCCCAAATGTCAACTTTTAGTGGTCTGATTTAAGCTATTGAGCTATTGTCCGACAAAACTAGCTCACTTATGGTATTACCTCCATCATGTTATTGCTCAATATTAATATGGTCAACAATAGAATATGGACGATATAACTTGCAAAACAACATTAGGGAAAATGAACAGAATTCAATATAGAGCAATTAGATTAGCTACAGGAGCTATGAAGACCCACATGTGCATCATAGTGGAAGCAGAGGAAGTCCCACTCAATTTAAGGTATGTCAGCGTTGTCAGCTTGGGTCAGATTACAAGGGAGTGTGGGATAGCCATCCAACAAAGTCAGTTACATGAGTGTTGGGACTACTCCATGAAGGCAAAAGGGTTTGGGTGGAACATAGACAGATCATCAGATCAGTTCAGGCTTGGAGTATAGTCCTGCAATAGCTATGAGGAATATTTCCCCCTGGATACTTCCAGCCCCCCAAGTAAACATAGTGATAGGAAAGAGTTTAATGATCAATAAAGCTTTGTGAGTTACAGCAAAACATTTACCAATATAGTTATATTAAAATGTATACAAATGGTTCAAAATATCCTGAAAATTGTCACTTTGGAATAGGAAGAATGGGTTACAGAATCAGTAGGCTATTCCATAGAGATGACTGGGATTATAATGGCTTTAAGATGGGTGGAAGAAATCAGACCCCTAGCAACAGTCATATACTGATTGGTAGTACTCCAGAGTTGTATATATGGTCAGTCGGTTATGGACAATTTAATTCTAGAGATGAGAACTTTAGAATATTGAGAGGTTAGGCATTTCATTTCAGATGATGAAATAGCCAAAGTGTCGATGAAGAAAGATGGAATGGAAATTTATATTTCTGTACGGAAAATCCAAAATAAAGTCAGAAATCATGCAAAGGTGGCAAAAATGGGAGACAGAAGGGAAAGCAAAACACTATGGGATACAGAAAAGGATATCAAATGATTTCCTCGTTATCAAGCCCTTGACAAGACTCCCTACCCCTGTGTTAGGTTATTGCAGGCGATGGATACTGTGCAGCATATCTGTATATTACTGATCAAATACGGGAGTACAGAATAATTAAGTGCAATTTCACTCATTTAGCATATTGTGTTTTGTGTTCAGTTTTATTTTTACAGTACAGACTTTTCTTTTCAGTGGCAGAGTGGACAGGGTGGAGTGTAGCCTACTTACACCCAGTGGCTACTTTATTAGGAACACTCGTGCACCTGAACACTAATGCAAATATCTCATCAATCATGTGGCAGCAAGTCAATATGCAGACACCGGTCTAGAGCCTCATAATGTTCAGATCAAACATCAGAATTGGGAAGAAATATGATCTGCTGGTGTCAGGGGGTGGTTTGAGTATTTTGGAAATGGCTGCTCTCCTGCCATTTTCACATCCAGTAAGCAGCAGTTCTGTGGGGCAGAAGCACGAGAGGTAAGACGAGAGTGGCCAGGCTGGTTCAAGCTAACAGGAAGGTGACAGCAACTCAAATAGCCACACAGTGGCGTGCACAAAAGCATCTCGGAACACAAAACGCATCAAATGTTGAGGATGATCGACTACAACAGCAGAATGTAATGCCACTGGAATAATTATAGACCTTTTAAATTGTAGACTTTTACAGTAATTGTATTTCCTTCCTCCTTAAAAGATTTAATATAGAAGAATTCATATAAATTAATTAATATTTAATAAAAAAAAAAAAAGTAATATTAATAAGAATAAGAAAATCTATTTCCTTTTTTTTTTAAGTCAGTCATTAATAAACATAACATAAAAAGGAAAGAGACAAGGAACTTTAAATTTAATGATCTTTTTTTTAAAACTTACTTACTAATACTTTGAGAAGATCGAATTGTAAACCTTTTTTCCCTGTCAATTTTCTGTTCATTATTTCTATTCCATTATTATTATTATTGTAGCCGTGGAATGTCAGGCTGACATGGTGTGAATTAGTCTCAAATAGCCTAAGCGCATTACAGTCTTTTAGACCCAGTTTGTCACAATTAAATCCGACAAATTCAAGGTGTTAGGCATTTGGACTGGATGTCTCAAGGTAATAAATACTGATGCGTTATGACGCACGGGGCGCATTGGAGACGCCGGTGCCAGGCGCGGCGTTCTGTACAGCCTCCTCTTCACCGCGGTCTCACACTGTCTGATCCCCTGAGTCAGAAAACAAGAATACAGAACTTGTCTATGCGTTTTTTATTCACATCGAATTTATGTGAAATGTTGAGTGCGTGGTTACGTTCACTCTTTCCAAAAACAAAAGGCACATTTACGATACCTGGATCAGGAAGATATAATGCGCCAACTGTCGGTAACTGTCTGTCGGTTCTGAAATAACAGCGCTATGTTTCTATAGGGTACATAAAATATGCACGTAGGCTATTGACCAATCAAGGGCGATGTGTGTGTGCGTCTGATAGGCCTATGTTGTGCGTCGGGTGAAGGCCTTTGCAGTTTATTTTCATGACTTTTTGCTGGGCTGTGCTTACTGTGTTGTTTTTCTTGGTTGTAGGTTGCGTATTTAGCAATAAGGCAATGTGTGATGATGGTTAACGGGACATGCACGTTGCGCATTTGGCACTGCGTAATGGTGAGAGGGACACGTACTGTAGTTTTTGGCATTTGGTACTGCGTAATGGTGAAAGCATATGGCAATTTGGCAACAACACGCATGTCAGGAACAAGTAAAGTGCAAATTTTCATAGATGATCCTATTTTTCTATTTTGCATGGTAACGCTGTGTGTGTTAGAGAGAGAGAGAGAGAGAGAGAGAGAGAGAGAGCGAGAGAGAGAGAGCGAGAGAACCGATTGATGCTGTGGGTCATTGTATGTGTGTGTGAGTTTAGCACATGCGCATGCGACATGACCACTTGGCGGTCTTTTTCTTCATTTTCTTCACCGACAGCGAGCAGCAAGCAAGCTTCTAGCGGTGAGTATCTGCCAATTTGAGTAAATATCATGTAAATGTCTTTTAATAAACCGTCCTACGCAATACTGAAGTATTGTTTTTTTGATAAAGAAGCTAAGACACTGTGGAATTAGGTAGCCAATTTGCTAACGTTAATTTGAACTCAGCTAACGTTAGCTAACGTATTGTTCTAGTGTTTAGCTAGCTAGTACAAATCAACCTAAGTTAGTTGACATACTATTACACTGGTCTTCATACAGCCCCTCCCGAAATCAAAGGCAGTTAAAGTTTAAACATAAAACGTTTGTGGATCTTGAATATTTCTTTATTTTTTGTTGTTCTCCCAATAATGTAAGCTTTTTACAGTGACGTTCAGCAGCCGCCATGATTTTTTCTTTTTAGCCGCGCCCGTTTATTTTTCTTTTCTTTTTATGTGCATTTCAGTCCGAGCTTTCTTAAGTCAGTCTTTTTGTCGTTTTGACGTTCCGATAAAATCAAACATGTTTAATATTACCGGAAGTTTTTGGCTCTGTAAAACTATAAATGTCCCCACGTTTTTGCGGACACGTAGGGAATTGTTGTCATATTTCTTAACGGGAGTTTGGTAACAGTTTCCCCAGAGAGCGCGACAGATGCTGACAGGTCACAGTGATGTATTAAACTGCAGTAAATATATTCACCGATAATTCTACTGTGTTCATGTCATGTTTGTGTTTTTTATGTAATCTGAGTCGGACTGGAGTCACTGAGTGTTTGTGTTGCTTCAGAATCCTGTCAGAGAGCGGTTGTTTCCTGCTCGTTATGTTCGGAGCGACTCAAGAGCTCCTCAGTTCTTCCAGTGTCGAGGACCCAGACCAGGACCAGGACCACAGCTGGACTGCCAGCCGCTGACCGCCTCCCAGTCCCTCACACTCTACCAGGTAACAACACACCTGAGTTGTAGTTAAAATGCTTTAACGATTCATTATTTACTGTATAAGAGAGTGTGGCTGAATCCAAATGTCTGGACTTTGCGGGCTCATTCCCGGGAAGTCTGCGAGTGTCGCGACTTCGCAGACTTGACGTGATGATGGTGAACACGTCACGGTACGTACGACTGAAGTCCGCGATGGTTCAGTCTAGAGGGTGGACATTTGGATTCAGCCTCTGTTAAAGTTTCCTCTGAACAGCAGGCTCATGCTGTGTTGTGTGGTCAGCAGCAGAATTATTATAGTTTTCTATTTTTCATTAGTTTTTATTTTTATTTCAGTTAACTAAAATGTTTTTTCACACCTAATTTTAGTTTTTAGTTTAGTTTTAGTTAACTTAACTATAATAGACTGTAGTCAGACTCTGCAGTGTGAGCTCAGCTCAGCTCAGAGGATCACAGCGGACAGACGCAGGTGTTCAGAGAGGCTCAGAGGTCCTTCAACAGGTAGGAACGTTTTAAAGGAACAGTCCCACATTTACTGAAACCCTCATGTTCTCTGTCTTCTCCAGAGTCACATGAGAAGATATCCGTTCCATCTCTAGTAACTTAGATTAACAAAGATTTCATAGTAAATGATTCATTTCTTAACTAATTAAAAACATAATTTATAGATGAATCAATAATGAAAATTAGAATTAGTTGTGATACATTAAGTCAATGATAGAATCAATGATAGCACTATATTTTACTTTCAGCTTTAATGTGTCTCATCAGAGATGTTCAGACTCCTGTTTGTCTTGTTGATGTGTCTTCTGTCCGTTCTGCTCATTTATAAATCTGAACCGTCCTTTGTCCTCAGCGCCCCCCTGCCGCCCGCCAGTCTGTCCGTCAGCGACCAGGACTCTGGAGTCGACAAGGAACTGTCACCACGACCGTCCCAGAGTCCACACCTCCCCGCTCAGCAGGTCAGTCAAATTTAAGGCTTTTTTCAAGTACAGGACGCAGTGGTTCCCCTAGAATTTTTTTCAGGCCTGGTGGTACGCACCGAAAAACCCTAAACTGACGAGGCACGCGGGATGGCATATTGGCGCGGTTGGCTTCGGTCAGATGGCGCAGCAGGTGGTCTGCAATTTATATTTGCGTTCAAATTTTTGTTCGATTGGTATATTCAAGACTTAAAACAAAGTGATCACAAGGAGAGGATGACTTAATAAGCCGCATTTATTGCATAAAAATAAGCTGTGTAACCTATGACCTTTGCAAAACATTAGCAGATCATGAACAGGGGCTGAGGTCGAATAGTCTTTTTTGTTTAGGAAGGTTCCTAACTGAGTGAAATTACCCGAAAGTATCTAAGTGGCAGCCATGATAAGAGCTGCTCGAATTCTCTAAATGCTAAAGATAGGTGCTTCAATGCTTCCTTACTTAGCTCCTTTAGTTAGTTAGTTAGTTAGTTAGTTTATTGTCCCCGGGGGGGGGGGGAATTCTTTTTCACAAAACTGTACATCACAAGGAGAACCAACAATACACTTTACACACATCATCACATAAACAACATAAAAAGACAAGACTCATAGTTCCCTTAGCGCAGTGCTTAGTTCCCTTAAAGCACCTTGGGTTGCTTTTGGGTATGAAATGTGCTATATAAATAAATTTACCTTGCCTTGCCTTGCCTTGCCTTGCCTTGCCTTAGCGAGTCACCCTGTTAGAGCTGCTATGGCTGCAGGTATCAGGCTTTTGCCAAAACGAGCCCTTCTGCACCTCAGGGTCCTATACCTGCGCCCAGAGGGCAGTGCGGTGAAGTGGCGATTGAGTGGGTGTGTGATGTCCTGTACTATTGTATTTGCAATGCGTGTGATGGCCTTACAGTTGAGCTCTAAGAGGTTGGGTGTGGGGAGACCTATTATCTTAGCAGCAGTGTTGGTAATGCGTGTGAGCATAGGATACACTGGACCATCCTTTACGAAAGGAAAGGAGATAACGCCATCCCACAATCCTCCAGCTCCAGTCTGTCTGGACTGAAATGGCTAGTGAAACCCCCCTGACGTTCGCTATGACTGCCGGTTGGTCCAAAGTTACGGTAGAAAATGAAAATTTTGCCATGTGCTAATGTAGAGTTTTCCCCAGGATATTGAAATCAGATGGACCGTGACGCATCTTATGTCATTATTGTGCTTGCCGTAGGCAAAGCACAATACTATTGTTTCACATACTTATTCTTATTATTGTGCTTGCCATAGGCAAGGCACAATACTATTATCTCACATACTTATTATTATAGGTTTTCCAGAAACTTCTGCGCGCTACTCCTCCTACAGTTTTTACAGTACATAGACATATGAGACATCAAAATGTGCGGCTCATTTAGGGGAAGTGTGCTATTACTTTTCTAAGAGATTCATAATAAGGTTTTTGATATATTCATGATTAAATTCCATTTTAGACGCAATACACACACATTGAAAATGATGAGAACCAGAGAGACTCAATCATAGGATCACAGAGTTAAGTTTCGTTTTCCGCCATCTTGTTTGCCTTGAGATCGGGAGCCCGTTTCTCCAAGCAGGCTGACCTGCGTGTAAGCTGAAGCTAACTGAAGCTATCTGAAGTAGAATCTATACAATTATATCATATCACCAGTTATTTCGATGCAAGACAAGCATGGAGGAAGCATGGACACAGACGAAGCATGGAGGTTTCTGTTGCGCCGAGTGCACTGCCGACGCTTGCCGAAGTTTCCCGGTGGCGCGCTGGCGGCCAGTGGTGGTAGCTGGGCGCCGAATTGTTCCCGGTGGTCGGGCGGAGATTTCGGCAGGGGTTGCGACGCCGGCGAACGGCGCTTTTGGCACCGATGGGTACCAGAGCTAACAGGGCTAGCATCCGGAGCTAACTGAAGCTTACCCGGGGTACAGTGCAGTCCGTGGTCGCGGTGGCAGGACAGCGCCGGAGAGAGAAGCCGGCGAACGGGGGCACCAGAGCTAACAGGGCTAGCATCCGGAGCTAACTGAAGCTAACCAGGGGTATCAGTGCAGGGCAGCGCCGGAGAGAGAAGGCGGCGAACGGGGACTTGGATCCGGGGTTCGATGCGGAGACGAGGATAGTTGGAGGAGACGGGGCGAGCTGGAACGGATATAGTATGGATGTATGGACTTCTGTATATTAACAGAGGAGTTTTTATCAGCTGGCTTGGTGCATTTGGGACAGAAGAACCGCGGTAAGTCAAAACAAACACACACAATATACACATTTAACTTTATTGCCGTTATTGCCCCTGGTGTGTAGTCCTATTTTTTCCATGTAAAATTTTATTTAGGCTACAAGAGCTTACTAGGCTGTAAAAAGTGAAATGGTCGAGCTCATTCATGTCAGTGCTTTGACACAGCCAACAGATGGCGACAAAGACGATGAGTTCCCCACATAAGCGCTCTGTCAGTCTCGGCCGCCTGTGTTTGTGGTGCGTTTACTGTCCTTGGAAAGCTGGGAATCTCTAATTTTGTTCGAGACCAGACATATTGTTGTGGAGTGGTGTTGAGAAAAGTATCCCAGTGCTTTTGAACGCAACTGGCTCTTGTATTTAGTGAGTCTGGTCTTTGTCAAATTCGAAAGGTGGCAGTGTTACAATCATAGCGATATAACACTAGAGGGGACCTTCATTTGCATATCTGTATAGGCTACTGTGGATTTTAAGTTGATTGAAGTGTAGAGATGTTTGTTTTTACTGTAGTATCCTACTTGTTTACATGATGGCATCTATATAAATTATTTATTTATGGATTGTAATCTTAATTGTAGGCTAAGATGTCATGCCAATAAAGTAAAAAAATAAATAAATAAATAAAAATATGAGGGCCTATGTCCATTATTAGCTGCTTAAATTGGCTTAAAGCTGTCACACTAACCACTTAATGGCATTACATTTGCCTTTTATTGTATATTTTATCTGGGTGTATTGTTGGGTGTGTTTCAGTGTTGGTGATATTTAATTGCTGCCAACATCTGTCTATTGCTACAACAACAGATCATTGGGGGGGTTTTACATGACAAAATAAGCAGATTTTCATATATACTCTTAATATGGATTTACAGAGCAAAATGCTAACGATTGCAATGCTGCACCCTTAGCAAAACTAGTGAACGCCAAGTCTGAGGGCAGGGGCAAGGGCAGGGGCATGGCAAGGGCGGCAAGCACAATTAAATTTTCTTTAGGAAATTTAGCCTTTTCTAGTTTTTCCACTTCTTCCGGACAAAACTTCTGCGCGCTACTCCTCCTACAGTTTTTACAGTACATAGACATGTGAGACATCAAAACGTGCCGCTTATTGAGGGGAAGTGTGCTATTACTTTTCTAAGAGATTCGTCGTGGAGTTTTTGAGATATTCGCGATTAAGTGCGATTTTTTTGCCCCATTGACTTGAATGGGATTTTGCATAAAAGTAGCTGTAGCTCAGAAACCCTAAGAGCTAAAGTTCCCAAACTTGGTAGATAGGTTCACAGTGTCCCCTTCTACTCTGTTCTAAAAAATTACACTGATTGACCTGATGGTGGCGCTATAACAGCCCTCTTTACGTTTTGGTCCATAACTTTTGAACCGTAGCATGTAGACTCTTTTCCCTGGATTCCCTGGGTCCATACGCATCTAACCATATAGGCCACGCCCATTTCCGCCTAACTAGATTTTCCGCCATTTTGAATTTTGTCCAAAACAGTTTTTTCGCTACTGTTTGTACGAATTTTCTCCAATCTTCACCAAATTTGCCACACAGCATGCCTGGACTGTCCTGCACAAAAGTTATCGAGCCGTTTTTTGATATTCTGTACCGTTTTGATGTTATGGGCTTCCAAAGTTTGATGACATGTTGTGGGCGGGGCCTATGGTTTAAAAATTGGTATAACTCATGAACGCATTATGCTATCCCATCCAAATTTGGTACAGTTGTGCACATATCATGTCTCAGCCGACCTGTAAAATTTCGTGTCATTTCGCAAATAGGGGGCGCTACAGCGACCTATTAAGTTTTAAACGATCGTAACTCGGTGACCGTAAATGCTGGAAACAATTCTTTTTTCCCTTGGATTGTCTTTGTTCCCTAGTAACCTAGCAACCACAAGTGACACCCTAGCAACCACCTAGCAACACCCTAGCAACCACCTAGCAATCGCCTAGGAACGCCGTAGTGACCGCTGCGCACCAGACAGTGCAGGAATACACAGATGATTGACAGTCTTTACGGTGGTTGTATTCCATTGGACGTCCTTTTCCTGTCACAGCGCTCACAAATCTTGCTGCTGTTTGCACATTGCTGTACTTCACCCAGCAGATATCTCTCTCTGTGTATCTATCTATCTATCTATCTATCTATCTATCTATCTATCTATCTATCTATTTAGTTGGGCTTGCTTCAGCAACTGCCACTATTCCCACAATTTTCACAGCACATTTATTTTACATCTAACTGTTCATATACTTCTCTCTCTCACAATGTCAATATCTAAGTGGTAGCAGTTGTAGTTTTGAAACACACACACACACACACACACACACACACACACACACACACACACACACACACAACACAGGTGTAATTAACATTAAATGACTGATTCTACTTCCATTACAACTACTGCTGCTCCACCTGGTGGCCTATTCATGGCACTGTTGATTCTCCCTGTACTGTAGTATCGTGTTTATGGCACCAGGGGGCTCCCCAAAGGCACTTTCAGCACAGCTCCTCCTGGTGGCCTATTCATGAACCTGTTGATTCTCCCTGTACTGTGGGAGCCCTATTGAAATAGTACTGTTAACATCAAAGACTTGTATTCAGTCATTTCTGATAGTCACTGCCACCTAATTATTCTAAAGTTTTTCTAAAGTGATCCAGTCATTTGCTGTAGTCAAATATGACCATCTACAGTGTATTTCACTGTGTAACATACACACATCTCTACTACTACTACTAGTAGTACTAGGCCTACTACTACTGCTGCTAATACTGTTACTGCTACTACCTCTAATACTGCTAGTAGTAGTACTAGCAGTATTAGAAATAGTAGTATTAGAACTAGTAGTAGTAGTAGTCTACTACTACTACTACTACTTCAGTGTCCTTGGAAAGCTGGGAACCTCTAGTTTTGTTCGATAGCAGACATATTGTTGTGGAGTGTTGAGAAAAGTATCCCAATGCCTTTGAACACAACTGGCTGTTGTATTTAGTGAGTCTAGTCTTTGTCAAATTGGACAGGGGCCGGGACAGGGACATTGCAAGGGCGGCAAGCACAATTACATTTTCTTCAGAAAATTTAGCCTTTTCTAGTTCTTATTTTTCCACTTCTTCCGGACAGAACTTGTGCGCACTACTCCTCCCACAGTTTTTACAGTACATAACCCTGTGAACTCGCTTGACATTATTATGTATGAAACTGCCAATCATATGTAATTATTTATTAATCGAAGGTGCCGGAACACCGTTCCGGAGTGTTCCGGCCCACTTTAACCCCTGCATACACGTGTGTGTGTGTGTGTGTGTGTGTGTGTGTGTGTGTGTGTGTGTGTGTGTGTGTGTGTACTTGCAAGCTAACGTTAGCTACTGTAACGTTTGCTATTAGCCTACGAGCTAACCGTACGTTTCAGCTGAAGATTGCTAGCTTCAATCATATAAATCTGGCTGCAGTGCTCCCTCTCTTTCTCTCATACATACACGTGTGTGTGTGTGTGTGATACACGTGTGTGCGGGTGCGTGTGTATGTGTATGTAGGAGGGGGATTTACTTTGTAGAGGTGTTCACAAGTCAGTCCATGTTTACAATCTATTGGAAAACTCTGAAGAGTAGGGGTAACCCTTTTCAAAGTCTTCTAGTGTATGGTAGGCAGTCTTTGCAAAATCTTATCAGTCTGTGACTAAAAACTCAGTGACTTATGACACATTGTCTTTAGATGTGAGCTGGATGTGAGAGGGTGTCAGACTTTAGTCTTTTCAAAGTTTTTTTGTGTATGGTAGGCATTAATTGTTCCTGTAGTAAATGATAGATCTTGGGAGCGATGCCCCGACATGATAATGATCTAATCAGCAGTTCTTCAGTCGGGCTGCCCGTGGGGCAGGTAAGAGGGCTTCCTAACCATTTAGACAAGGCACTTTGCATTTGGACATATCTCCCAAATTGATTACGTGGTAATTTATATTTATCTACCATTTGGTTGAAGCTTAGGAAGTGCTTAGTGTGGTTATCAAATAAATGCAAAACGTAGGTAATTTCAGCTTTTCGCCATAGTGTCCAATTAACTGTTTTGTCTCCAATTAAAATTCACTTATTATTCCATAAAGGTGCTCGAGGGGATTTTAAAAAGTCCCAACGGCCAGCTATGCAGTTTGTGCCACACTGATTTAGTGTTAGTGATAATAGGATGATCCTTTTGTTGTAGCAACTTTGTGCCAAATAGCTCAGACCAGGGAGATAGCCCACCGTTAACTACAGTCTCTATCTGGAACCAGCTTGGATTATCTCTTGCCTCATTATCTGGCAACCATGTTCTCATATACTTTATATTGATAGCCCAATAGTTCCATTTAAAATTGGGAAGAGAAAATCCCCCTTTCTTCGTATGAGATTGTAATTTCGTCATTCCTAAATGGTGCTGTGAGTTGCCCCAAAGAAAATCTAAAATAAGAGTATCAAAATCTCTGAAGTAGGAGTCGGGAATATTCAGAGGAAGGTGGGATAGTATGTAATAAATCACAGGTGCAGTCATCATTTTAACGGAGTGAATTTTCCCCCAAAGCGAAAGGTGAATTTTGGTCCACCTACCAAATTCAGATTTCATTTTCTGTAGTAGTGGATTGATATTTTCTCGGACCATATCTTTGTAATCAGGAGTTATTTGAATGCCCAGGTATTTGATGCCTTTTGAAGACCAACAAAATTTCCACTGATGAAACAGGGTAGATGGGCAATAACCCGATATAGGCATAGCTTCTGATTTATCCCAGTTAATACGATATCCAGATAATAGTGTGAATTCCTCAATACAGTTTAACAAGGTGGGTATAGATTTTTCTGGTTGCGTTAGTAGTAGTAAAATATCATTCGCGTACAGTAAAAGTTTATGATGACTACTGCCCACTGTGATCCCATGAATATCTGTATTATTCCTCAGCCTCTGTGCTAAGGGCTCTAAGGCAAGTACAAACAAACCTGGACAGCCTTGTCTTGTGGATCTGTGCTACTGGAATAGATCAGATATAAGACCATTTGTTAAAACACAAGCGTAGGGGGTGTCATATAAGGTTTTAATCCATGTAATGAAGTTTTTCCCAAAGCCAAATCTTTTGAGTGTTTCAAAGAGGTAACTCCATTCAACACAATCAAAGGCTTTGGCGGCATCTAACGACAAAGCGATTGGATGGACAGAGTCGTGCGCAAGGTACTGTAAGCTGACTAGTCGTCTAATATTGTCAGAACTATAGCGTTTCGGGATAAAGCCTGTTTGGTCCATGTGGAATATGTTTCCAATAACTTTTGACAAACGGTTTGCAAAAACCTTTGCTAAGATCTTTTGATCGCAGTTAACTAAAGAAATAGGCCGATAGCCACTAGGATGTAAAGCATCTTTTCCTTTTTTGTGAATGAGAGATATAACTGCGGCGTGCATGGATTGTGGCAAGGTGCCAGCTGTAAATGCATCGTTATAAACCTCAAGCAACAAAGGACTTATAATATCTTCAAATGTTCTGTAAAAATCGGTAGGAAATCCATCTAGCCCGGGGGATTTGTTTAGTGGCATGCTTTTAATCACCTGAGAGATCTCCTCTATTTTTAATGGTGCCTCCAAGAAGTCTCTGTCACTGCTTAGAGGAGGTAGAGATATTTCCATCTGGCTGCCGTATACCAGCTATATGGTTACTGTTTTGTTGTTTCAAGCGGTAGGCCTGAAGCCGACCAGGCCTTTCACCCATTTCCCAGTATGTCTGATTGGTTCGAAATAAGGCATAGTCTGCTTTCTTATGATATAATTTATTTAATTGATATTTAGTGGCAATTATCTTGTTCAGTGTGGGCTTGGTTTGAGACTATGAGACTATGAGGTTTCAAGTATTTGAAGTTCACTCTCCAATTCAGTGAATTTCTCATTAGCTGACTTCTTCTTAAAGGAAGCATAGGAAATGATTCTCCCTCTCCAATAGGCTTTCAGAGTATCCCACCAGATGGCAAGGGCACTGTCCTGCTTTCTATTAGTTTGCTCAAAAAGCAAAGTTTAATTTCTAATCATCTTGAGGAATATACTGTCTTTCAGTAAGAATACATTTAAACGCCACCTCCGGCTTTTAGGTGTCAGAATTGAGAATTTAGTTTTAACTGGAGCATGGTCTGAAATTAATATATTACCTATATTAGAGCTAACAGGACAGCCCACTAATGACTGAGAGATTAGAAAATAATCGATTCTGGTGTAAACATTATGGGGGGAAGAAAAAAACGAGTAATCTCTTCTATCTGGATGCATCAATCTCCAGATGTCTTTTAGACCCAAATCAGAGGCTGTCTAATGGCAACAGCTGATCTACTCTCTGTATTACGTCTAGGTAGGGACCTATCAAGATCCTGATCTCGTATTTGTATACCACCTAATATTATCTGAATATTCCCTAGTTCCAAGAGAAGTTGTGATAGGTTATGAAAAAACTCTGGCCTATCTGAATTAGGCGCATATATATTACAGAGAAAAACTGGTGTGTCCAGTAATTGCCCATGTACTATTACATAGCGGCCTTCCGAGTCAGTTAACACTTCCATATCATTAAAATTAACTTCTATTCTTAAATTAACGTCTTATTGATCAAAATGGAGACCCCTCTACTTTTGCCCGTTCCTGGGCTTGAAAAAACCTTCCCCACCCAAGAGCACCTCAGCGTTAGGGATTCTTTCTTATTTAAATGTGTTTCCTGAACAAAGGCTATGTCGACTTTAGATGTCCTTAGATATGTAACTAAACTGCACTCCAACCTACCGTGGTTTGCCTGCACTCTTCTCCGCTCCCACATGTCTCAGTCCTCAAATACATAAAACATTAGCCATTATAGACTTAGTGTTTCTTGAGTAAAGAAAACACTGTACTTATTCAAACAACCGGTTCTTTATTCAGCTCTTGTATTGCAAACAACCAGAGACTGTCTCCAAACAACTGCCTACTACTGCTGTGTTCTTCTACAGTTGAGTGAAGCAACTACCAACAATTCTGGCTCAATACTGCTGCCTACTGGAGGGTATACAAAACTGAATGCAAGACGAGGAAACAGAGCTTCTAGTAGCTTCTAGTCTAGCTTCTAGCTTCTAGTCTCCTCAGCAAACACTTCCATCTATAATCACAATGTTAACATCAGTGCTAAATTTGATAAACAGGTACACTGCATAGTTTTAACTAAGTTTGCAACCTAGGGCTAATTTGAAAACATTTTATTGAGCTATTTACGTCAGACGAAGTGAGACGAAATTGCCTCGTCACGGTTTACCTCAGCTCTGCGTGCGGCACTTAATTCAAGATGGAGGCGGGGTGGAGTTATGAGGTTTTGCCGACAGTTTGAGGATCTAATGGAGTTACGACATTTAGTCACAAGCTCTTTTTAATACTTTTCATTGGTTAAATATTTGTAAAACCCACAGACAGACATAAAGGGTGACCAATAGCATTGATTTATGAAAAAAATTTAATTACGAAAAATGGAGATACAAGGTTTCCGCCCGACAGTGACGATATACAACTTAACATAGCCTATGTCTCTAACACAGTTATTGTTAATTTAATGTTAAGCTTCTAAATACGGTGTTGCACCGGGAATCATGGGAAAATAGCCCAAAAGTAAAATGACTAAAACAAACAAAAATGACTAAGACTGCATAGATAGCAACATGAATGAACACACTTACATAATTTTGCCATAGAGCATGGGGTAGGATAGAAAAACGGCGGAGAAAAAGAAAAACTCATAGACAATTGTCTCCGCGGCAGCAGCCCCTGGCGGGGTAGTGGTGTTTTGCTCATCGGTTTTCCAGCGGCCCACCAGCGGGTAAATAGCGGTTTAGACAGATGCCCGCTGATGGCCCAATTGATCCACTACCCATAGTTATCCTATTAATGTTATAAATCCTACATTATAATATATTTAGGATTTCTACACAATTACTCAAAAATATTAGTTACATTTTTTCAACATTTTTCAACTCTTACTGCATATATTTTGTCATTATTTAAATATAGCACAAAGCAAATTTTCATATGGAATGATTTGTTTATTAATTTTCACAAAATCATTACAATGCAAGTATGACATTTAAAATGTATACAACTTAAATATAAATACAATAAATAGTATAAATTATAAATGAGTAATACCGTAATATAAGTACTACTACACTCATACTAATAACAAATACTATCAATAATCGTAGTATACATTATAACATATGTGACCAGTCAGATTGACCCCTCAAACCATTTTGAGTTTAATACACTGTTGGAAAGAGGAGAATTTAAGCTTTCTGGTGATATCAAAAATTATCTTTGTACTCCACAGATTGAGTGACATGCACTAGGGCTGCAACTAACGATTATTTTCATTGTCGATTAATCTGTCGATTATTTTCTCGATTAATCGATTAGTTGTTTGGTCTATAAAATGTCAGAAAATGGTGAAAAATGTGGATCAGTGTTTCCCAAAGCCCAAGATGACATCCTCAAATGTCTTGTTTTGTCCACAACCCAAAGATATTCAGTTTACTGTCATAGAGGAGTAAAGAAACCAGAAAATATTCACATTTAAGAAGCTGGAATCAGAGAATTTTGACTTATTTTTCTTAAAAACTTACTCAAACCGATTCATCGATTATCAAAATAGTTGGCGATTAATTTAATAGTTGACAACTAATCGATTAATCGATTAATCGTTGCAGCTCTAACATGCACCCCTTGATGTCTTGACTGTTTCCAAACTATGTTTTTGAGGAAAAGGGCCTCAAAGTTTAAAGTCAATTAAGTGGTAAAAAGTAGTCTGATATTATATCAGTCCATTGCGCGATATTTAATAATATCAATTAAATTCAATGTCTCTCTCTCTCGCTCTCTCTCTCACACACACACACACACACACACACACACACACACACACACACACACACACCATAGTAAGGGGAGAAGTGTTGCCAAGTTCGTAGCGACAAAACCCTCCCAGTGCCAATTAAACCCAACCCATAAACAGTCCAATGATCAATGAAACTAGTCCAAAATAACAAACCAATAACAAAACTCCACAATACAACCCTGACAAACTTTATAAACAGCGTTTTAAGTCCTACAGCATTTATAACATTTCCAAGTACATTGAAAACCACGAACCTGGCAACATGAGGAATGCGAGCTTTGTCGACAAACTAAGTTAGTAGCTCTGCTTGTCACCCTACCTTTACGAGCTTCAAAACTATATTTACCGGTTGAATTTCACAATATTTTTTACCCCGAAACAGCCAAAAATCGATCTTTTCTCATAAAATCACGTTTATCCACAAATGCGCCGTTGCGACTTCCGACTGAAAATGATAGAACGCGTCACATATAGTATATGGTATATATATTAAAAGTATAAAGATAACAGATTGATGACAATATACACAGAGTGACTGACAGTGGCTTTATCAATGGCACAATTTATCAATCATACAAAGCATAATAGGGTGAGGAACTTACTGGTTCTGTGCTGCTTATGCAGTCTTTACATCAGAGGGCCTATGTAAACAATGCATGGATAAGCAGGGTAACTGTGTGTGTTAGGGATGTGCGCGATTAGTCGACTAGTCGTTTAAACGTTTCTACCCTCATTAATCGGCACCAGAAATACTAGTCGGTTAAACTAATTATTAATAATGTACGCCGCTTAAAGAGCAACTTGCAGGTTAAATATTTTACGAAATTTATACTTAACCTTGTCTGAAAATGACCATTTGAAAAGTTAATGCGGAATTTAATATGTTTTACAAGACATAAGGGCACAAATTCAGAGGAAAAAGTGGCCGTTTTGAGCAAAGCTCCTAAAAACGCCTTTTTTTTCTAACATCGCGTCATACTGCGTCACATAAGGGAGTCCGTCTCACAGACTCCCTCTACAGTACACTGTGCAGTAGTAGGCGGTAGTGAGTTTGAGCGGTTGTTAGTTTGTGAGTCGGCATTTTTTTCTAGTTTATCTTTGCAATTTACCATTTTTCATGATGGTGAATTACTGTGTTTGTGCAGGTTGCACAAATTCCAGCCTGTCAGGACATCGAGTCCACAATTTTCCTAACAGGAAAAGGGATGGTGCTAGTTTTCGTGCCTAGGTGTGTTTTGTGCAGGTGAAGAGGCGGGACTTCACTGCTGCATCTGCAACGAAAAACGCGGTCGTTTGTGGCGCTTATTTTAGACCGGAGGATTATCTTCCCGGTGATATGATGGAGTTCAGGATGGGATTTCGAAGCCAGGACCGGGTGAGACTGACAGCCGGTGCGGTTCCTTCAGTGCACAAAGCGGCGTCATCAGGTCCGCCGTCAGCAGCAGCTTCTGGTTCTGCCGGCGGGAGTAATGGTCACGGATCCGTCAGAGATTCAGCTCGACGAAAACGTGAACTGTGCACCGTAAGTCTTGTTTTCTAACCTAAAAATCCTATTATTGGGAATCATGAGAAAGTTTCAGAGCGACAGACACAGAGCGTCCCCGTAACCATAGCAACTCACTCACTCTCCTGCCTGGTGTGCACGGCGCGAGAGGAGAGTTGGCAGCCCTGTGAACTCGCTTGACATTATTATGTATGAAACTGCCAATCAGATTTATTTACTTATTAATGATGATTGATGATATGAAGCATAGCGTCCTGGCTGTGTTTACAAGACGCATGAACCATTACGCACAGGTGACAGGTATGTTACAGTCATTTTAAACGTCTTTTCAGCAGCTAAGATTGTCATTAAGCTGTAGGAGCTTACAAACACATTTTTTTTTTTTTAGATATTTTTATCACAAACTCTTCCCGCAGTGGCGGCTGCACTCTCCGTCATCTGGTTTAAAACACGTCGAATGACATCAACAATCCGTTATTTATGATAGCCTAATCAGTGCAATAACAAGTGAAAACACATCAATAATACTCTTACATATTTTACAAAAACGAACAGGACATTTTTAATAACTAAAAGCAGGAATTATAGCCTACATAAGCGATTTGATCAGAATATTTTCACGGATTCAGAGTAAAAAAAAACTATTGATCTACTAATTCATGTAGACTAATTGACAATTTAATGAAAAGGTTCTCTCATTTGAATTTAGAGTCTTCTACATTTTATTCTGGTGACAGCAGCAGCTTGATGCGTAGCCTATCTCCGTTATGTTATTGATTAGCCTGTTCATGATAATTTGGCAGCGCTCCAAAAGACACAATACGTTCAGTGCAGCATTTTTCAATATTACTGTGTCACCAAGTCAGTTCTCCTCAGCATTTTTGCCTTCAAGTCTCAAGTCAAGTCGAGTCTCACAGCATACAGACAGCTCTCGTTTTAGCTTGTTCATATTATTAATTACTATAACGGTTAATTTTCGGGACAACTGCTCGCAATTTGGGACTGTCCCGAATTTTTCAGGACGTCTGGTCACCCTATTGTGATGTGAACACAGCGTTAGATATCGTTAGCTAACGCTGGTCACTCACCAAGACACCTGCCCAGTTCTCTGCTGGTTCTCCTCACACCACAACTAAATATCTCTCCTCTGACCGTTATTTCTTCTGACCCTGGTCTGTTCCTGGTCTCTTGGACGCCTAGCAGGCTCATAATTATAAGGCTGTGGTCCATCATATGCGTATGCATATACATTTACAACCTCTTCAGTGTCAAAACTAGTGTTGAGATCCATTATTTTCTTATTAGTGTGCCTGCTTTGCAAGGCAAAGGAGCACACTTATATTATTGCTCATACTTATTATTATTAGTGTGCCTGCTTTGCAATGCAAAGGAGCACACTCTTATTATTGCTCATACTTATTATTATTTTTCTTTTTATTCTTCCTTGCAAAACTTTGGCGTGTAACTAGTCTCGGGGCATAGTTGCGACACCCCTCAAAATACATCAAAACGTGCGCCTTGAACGGGAATCAAGTGCTATGACTTTTCTTCGAGATTGTACGTAAAGTTTAGCACGAAGTGCGGCCCATTGAAATGAATGGAGAATCGGGAAAAAATCGCAGAAATTCATCAAACCGGCCCCTCTTTGGAGCCACGCCACTTGGTCATACTTTGTCGCAGAAACATGATTAAAAGTTTACACGGGTCACAAGACTTTGAACTCTGTTGGTCTAAAGTAACTTTTCAATAGCTACTACGGTTTTTACGCAATCGCAGTTTACGTTTTATAAGACTTTTGGACAGTTTCAGATTTTATAATGGGTGTGTATTGCGCGGAATGTTCAGACCTAGAGCACGCGATGTCGTCACACACTCTAGCTCCACGCCTTCAAGTTTGATCAGAAATCTTCCAAACATTATCATCTTAGTCCCACAGCTTCCACTCTACAAGCAAGATTTATACACCAAATTGTAGGCATTTTTGTCCTCTCTCACCCAATGTTACTTCCATTGAAATAGGACCCACGGTTTTTGAATAAATCGCCCAAAAGGGCAGGGAGTGCTGTCCGACACTCCCATCCGCTTCCATGTAATTTGACCGCTCAAACCCAGAGTGAGAAGAAGAAAAGGAGGTGATTTATATTTTATCACAGCTCCTTTTTTTAAAATCATACAGACACATGTCATACATCAGTGTCGCCAGTGACGTCTTGGGACGCTCAAAGTGAAAAAACATTTTTGATGCAAGCTTTACTTTTCGAGATACAGGGATTTGTTCGGGGACCAGTTTTGGCTTATTGTGAGTGCTAATGAAACATTAGTTCAAGGTTTCCTGCCACAGGGGGGCCTGTATCCATAGCAACTAGTGACTCAGTCTCTGGGCAGAAATTCTCACACCTGCCCATGATTGGCTAGGTCGACAGTTAATACTGTTTAATACTGTCATACTATTTGTGTTTGTGTGTGTGCGAGGGATGGAGATGCGCACCAAGCAGCAGGCACACTCAAAATTTCCTGAAATTTTCTAGTATTGTTTAATACTGTCATACTGTTTGTGTTTGTGTGTGTGCGAGGGATGGAGATGCGCACCAAGCAGCAGGCACACTCAAAATTTCCTGAAATTTTCTAGTATTGTTTAATACTGTCATACTGTTTGTGTTTGTGTGTGTGCGAGGGATGGAGATGCGCACCAAGCAGCAGGCACACTCAAAATTTCCTGAAATTTTCTAGTTGTTCTTATTGTTCAACTTGACCACTCTCCCTTTTTTTACGTCACTTCCGGTTTGCCTTTTTTAGATGCGGAAGTAAACTTCTTTCACAAAAACGACTCCAGAAGTCACTGTTGTGTATATATAAGTATATTTTTATGAAAATCTAGTTCCTACATCATTTTCCTACACATTGATTCACTGGGGTCTCCAACCTGCAAGTTGCTCTTTAACTGTTGCGTCTAAGATGTTACGCAGCCACCCGCCACTAGCCGGGGCTGCAGCCCCAGCAGGCGGTTATGCCCGGAAATTGGGACTGGACAGAGATGACATCTCCAGTGCGGTTTGGCAGTATTTTGATCTAGAAAAGGAAAATAAGGTTGTAAACCTGTATCCCACCTAATGAAGATCTACTTGTGTGGTGGTGCGGGAAGACGCGATGCTTTCCAAAACTATGCCGGTGTTCCGGCTTGCAAGTCGCTATCTCTGTGTGCCTGCAACATCTGTGCCAGCTGAGAGAGTTTTTTCAGCTGCTGGACTTATTGTTAATAGACTGAGGTCTCGCCTTTCACCCGAACATGTTGACATGTTTTCGCTGAACAAAAATGTTTCGTCAGTCGAGTAAGTAGAACCTACCATGTTGTGTGTGTGTGTGTGTGTGTGTGTGTGTGTGTGTGTGTGTGTGTGTGTGTGTGTACCTGCTGTTTGAAGCTGCCAACAGCACGCCGTTGTTGAATAGCCTAATAATCTGATGTCACGTCGATCAGTAGGCCTAATTGTTATTTTTTTGTAGGCCTATTATTGGTAGTTTTTCTGATGACAGATTATTATTTTTTAATATTTAGGGGTCCAAACACGTAGTGCGAGGAACCCTATTGTAATTGTTCCGATTATTAGGGATCCAAGCACGTAGTGCGGGGAACCCTATTGTAATTGTTCCGATTATTAGGGGTCCAAGCACGTAGTGCGAGGCCTCTGCTATCTTAACCAAAGTTGGTGCACTTGTGCAGGTATCAACTCTAAGGAAATGTGCAACATTTGGTGCCTACAACACACATTTACCCTAGTTATTATTATTTTTCTTCTTCTTCTTGTGCCCTAAAAGTATCTGAAATATGAGTCTCTGAAGGAGCTGTGATTGTTTTTTGTGATTATTCTACAACGTGGTTGCATTATCACTGCTGCACTGTTTGCCTGTTGCTAAATATCTTAACATTGTGATAACCTTCATAATAACAATGGCATTAATGCGTCTTTTCTGCGTCTTTCAGCCATTTTCTCCTCTCCTTAAGAAACTCCTAACTTCCTAAAAGTCCTCCTCTACTCTTAACAGTTTTCCACCTTAGGAGCTCTCTTAAGGGCTAAGATGCGTTGTGAAAAGCTTTTATCTTTACTAGGATTTGGTCTTACTTTTAAGGGGAAATTCTTAGAAAACGTCACCACTCTCAGAGTTTTCTTAGAATTTCACCACGAGGACCAACTCTTAGTACGAGGCGGCTCTGTAGATACGGCCCCAGGAGTTCACATTACAGGAGGAGCTCCATCTGAGACAGAGATTGAAGAAGCCATCCTTGCGCTGTTTTGCAGACGTGACGTCTCGGGGCGAGGAAAATGTCGGGCTGCCAAAAGAGACACCGGACAGACAACCGTGTCCCACGGTCTCGGCACAGACGCCTCCCGGATCAACCAATGAGAGTTCGCCATCCAGTCTGTGCAGCATCCCCTCTGCAATCTCCCAGTGAAGCAAAGGTGGTATTGTCTCAAACGCCAACTCCACCAGCATTTGTAAGGGAACCAAGCCTAACCGGGGTTTCCACTGAGGACAGTGACACAAACTTGATGTCACCTCCCTGTGTCTCTTCTGTCAGGATACCAGGAGATTGTGGCCGATGCACCAGATCGAGACATCCCTCCAAGCTCGCCTCCACCAGCAGTTTTAGGTGAGTCCAGCCTGAGCAGTGATGCTTCTGATGCTGTCTCTCCTACTGCTTCACAAGCTGTCTCAGCTAAATCATCAGGGGCCGTATCCACAAAGCCTCCTAGTACTAAGAGTTGGTCCTCGTGGTGAAATTCTAAGAAAACTCTTGAGAGTGATGACGTTTTCTAAGAATTTCCCCTTAAAAGTAAGACTAAATCCTAGTAAAGATAAAAGCTATTCACAAAGCATCTTAGCCCTTAAGAGAGCTCCTAAGGTGGAAAACTGTTAAGAGTAGAGAGGAGGACTTTTAGGAGCTTAGGAGTTTCTTAAGGAGAGGAGGAAATGGCTGAAAGACGCAGAAAAGACGCATCAATGCTATTATCATTATGAAAGTTATCACAATGTTAAGATATTTAGCAACAGGCAAACAGTGCAGCAGTGATAATGCAACCACGTTTTAGAATAATCACACAAACAATCACAGCTCCTTCACAGACCCAAAAGAGACAGCGGAAAGACAACCATGTCCCACGGTGCCGGCACAGACACCTCCCGAATCAACCAACGAGAGTTCGCCATCCAGTCTGTGCAGCCTCCCCTCTGCATCTCCCAGTGAAGCAAAGCTGGTATTATCTCTCAGACCATCTCCACCAGCAGTTGTAAGTGACACAAAAGTGCTATCACCTCCCGGTGAAAGGTGTTAAAGAGAGAGTGTCTTTTGTAAGGATCCCCAGTAGAGAGGAGATTGTGGCTAGAAGAACAGTTAGACACGCAACTCCAAGACCATCTCCACCTGAGAGTTCAACACCATCCACTCTGTCCAGCACACCTTGTGGATCTCCCAGTGACGCAAAGCTGGTATTATCTCAAACACCAACTCCACCAACATTTGTAAGGGAACCCAGCCTAACCGGGGTTTCCACTGAGGACAGTGACACAAAATCGATGTCACCTCCCTGTGTGTCTTCTGTAAGGATACCAGGAGATTGTGGCCGATACACCAGATGGACACGTATCTCCAAGCCCGTCTACACCAGCATTTTTAGGTGAGTCCAGCCCGAGCAGTACTGCTTCTTATTCTACAACGTGGTTGCATTATCACTGCTGCACTGTTTGCCTGTTGCTAAATATCTTAACATTGTGATAACCTTCATAATAACAATGGCATTAATGCGTCTTTTCTGCGTCTTTCAGCCATTTTCTCCTCTCCTTAAGAAACTCCTAACTTCCTAAAAGTCCTCCTCTCTACTCTTAACAGTTTTCCACCTTAGGAGCTCTCTTAAGGGCTAAGATGCGTTGTGAAAAGCTTTTATCTTTACTAGGATTTGGTCTTACTTTTAAGGGGAAATTCTTAGAAAACGTCACCACTCTCAGAGTTTTCTTAGAATTTCACCACGAGGACCAACTCTTAGTACGAGGCGGCTCTGTAGATACGGTCCCAGGAGTTCACATTACAGGAGGAGCTCCATCTGAGACAGAGATTGAAGAAGCCATCCTTGCGCTGTTTTGCAGACGTGACGTCTCGGGGCGAGGAAAATGTCGGGCTGCCAAAAGAGACACCGGACAGACAACCGTGTCCCACGGTCTCGGCACAGACGCCTCCCGGATCAACCAATGAGAGTTCGCCATCCAGTCTGTGCAGCATCCCCTCTGCAATCTCCCAGTGAAGCAAAGGTGGTATTGTCTCAAACGCCAACTCCACCAGCATTTGTAAGGGAACCAAGCCTAACCGGGGTTTCCACTGAGGACAGTGACACAAACTTGATGTCACCTCCCTGTGTCTCTTCTGTCAGGATACCAGGAGATTGTGGCCGATGCACCAGATCGAGACATCCCTCCAAGCTCGCCTCCACCAGCAGTTTTAGGTGAGTCCAGCCTGAGCAGTGATGCTTCTGATGCTGTCTCTCCTACTGCTTCACAAGCTGTCTCAGCTAAATCATCAGGGGCCGTATCCACAAAGCCTCCTAGTACTAAGAGTTGGTCCTCGTGGTGAAATTCTAAGAAAACTCTTGAGAGTGATGACGTTTTCTAAGAATTTCCCCTTAAAAGTAAGACTAAATCCTAGTAAAGATAAAAGCTATTCACAAAGCATCTTAGCCCTTAAGAGAGCTCCTAAGGTGGAAAACTGTTAAGAGTAGAGAGGAGGACTTTTAGGAGCTTAGGAGTTTCTTAAGGAGAGGAGGAAATGGCTGAAAGACGCAGAAAAGACGCATCAATGCTATTATCATTATGAAAGTTATCACAATGTTAAGATATTTAGCAACAGGCAAACAGTGCAGCAGTGATAATGCAACCACGTTTTAGAATAATCACACAAACAATCACAGCTCCTTCACAGACCCAAAAGAGACAGCGGAAAGACAACCATGTCCCACGGTGCCGGCACAGACACCTCCCGAATCAACCAACGAGAGTTCGCCATCCAGTCTGTGCAGCCTCCCCTCTGCATCTCCCAGTGAAGCAAAGCTGGTATTATCTCTCAGACCATCTCCACCAGCAGTTGTAAGTGACACAAAAGTGCTATCACCTCCCGGTGAAAGGTGTTAAAGAGAGAGTGTCTTTTGTAAGGATCCCCAGTAGAGAGGAGATTGTGGCTAGAAGAACAGTTAGACACGCAACTCCAAGACCATCTCCACCTGAGAGTTCAACACCATCCACTCTGTCCAGCACACCTTGTGGATCTCCCAGTGACGCAAAGCTGGTATTATCTCAAACACCAACTCCACCAACATTTGTAAGGGAACCCAGCCTAACCGGGGTTTCCACTGAGGACAGTGACACAAAATCGATGTCACCTCCCTGTGTGTCTTCTGTAAGGATACCAGGAGATTGTGGCCGATACACCAGATGGACACGTATCTCCAAGCCCGTCTACACCAGCATTTTTAGGTGAGTCCAGCCCGAGCAGTACTGCTTCTTATTCTACAACGTGGTTGCATTATCACTGCTGCACTGTTTGCCTGTTGCTAAATATCTTAACATTGTGATAACCTTCATAATAACAATGGCATTAATGCGTCTTTTCTGCGTCTTTCAGCCATTTTCTCCTCTCCTTAAGAAACTCCTAACTTCCTAAAAGTCCTCCTCTCTACTCTTAACAGTTTTCCACCTTAGGAGCTCTCTTAAGGGCTAAGATGCGTTGTGAAAAGCTTTTATCTTTACTAGGATTTGGTCTTACTTTTAAGGGGAAATTCTTAGAAAACGTCACCACTCTCAGAGTTTTCTTAGAATTTCACCACGAGGACCAACTCTTAGTACGAGGCGGCTCTGTAGATACGGCCCCAGGAGTTCACATTACAGGAGGAGCTCCATCTGAGACAGAGATTGAAGAAGCCATCCTTGCGCTGTTTTGTATGGAACACTTGAAGTGCCAGATCAATAAATAAATGAATAAAAGAATAAATAAATAAATGTGGAAATATAAAACTGAATAGAAAAAACAATTGGGAAAGACATACAGAAAAAGATTGATAAAACTGCTTTAATTGCTTTATTTTTTTCCACATTTATTTCTTTATTCATTTTTATATTTATTTTCACATTTATTTGTTCATTTATTTCCACATTTATTTTTTTATTCATTTTTATATTTATTTTCACATTTATTTGTTCATTTATATCTATATATATTTCTTTATTTATTTCCATATATTTTTTTTTAATTTATCTATTTATTTATTTCCATATACATTTATTTATTTATTTCCATATATATTTTTACATTTATTTCTTCATTTATTTCCGTGTGTATTTCCCTATTGCCTTTGCCTTTTCCTTATGAGCCCAAACTGTCAATCAACTTGTTTTGGCCCGCCCACTAAGTCCGACTAATCACTCCCAGAAGTATTCGTTCCAACCTTTCAAGGCATTCAGAGAGTGACTCTAAACACTCCGGTACAGTAGGTGGCGGTATGCACCAACTCGAACAAGAAGAAGGAGAAGAAGATGATGATCCAGAGTACGTTTGTAGTTCAGAACTACAGACAGCACTTGTTAATGTGAGCTAATGCAGAAGTCAATTTCTCAAGTTTTAAGAGAAACAGGTTGGATGGCGTTGGCACTCCACCGTCAGCTCCAGCTCCAGCCGGTGTACCAAGGGACCCTGTGGATGGTAGGTGTAAATAATGTTTACTAAATATGGCTCGAAGTTAGCAATCTAATTAGCGAACTAGTGCTGGATTTACCTGAGTACGCTAGCGAGGCGCGTTAGAAGATTGGCAAAACAACATGACCGCCTCCGCCTCCTCTTGATTGTAATGTTAATCTAACTAGCCAACAACTTTTCCTTACCGACCGTCTCATTCAGTATAGTGATTTATCATAATGACGTTGCAAAAGTATAACTTTAGGCTACTTAACAATTCTGTGGTAAAATCAACAAGACTGAAAGACTGTAAAATCCCGCTGTTGGATGCCAGCAGCTGGAAGCCTATTGCTAGCCCCAAAGGGACGTTACAGGGCTCCAGAATAACTTTTTCCACTCTAAGTACTGGTGCTCCCTACTCTTCTTTAGGAGCACCACCACCACATTGCAGTCATATATGCAGCCTTTATAGTTAAAAATGGCACATTATGGCATTTTTCATTATTATTATGACATCAAACATTAATGTTGGGGCTCATTGAATTAAATACATACGCTACAATAGGTAATGGGTTTAAAACAGTGTTTCTACATGTTTAATAGACCCAGGCCAAAATTCAGGGGGAAAAAAAGCCTAAAATGACATACCCAAAATGAATCAGGAGTAGCTCCTCAACCATAAGGCCTATATGCATAGTTCTGGTCTCCTTTGATAGGTAAGAAGCTAAGGAATATGAGTCCATTGTAAGTAAACCTATATCTGTTACCATTCCAGAGTAAGTGGAGATGCAATAAAGGAAAAAAATAAGATTTTCATCCTCGCCTAGTATATAATCTAAAATTCAAAGGCAATATCACCATTATAACCAAGATCCCATGGATAATGATGCAACTGAATGTCTTCTCCTAGTCTTTGACTACAACTGTAACTGTAAATTTGATGGAAATACACTAAAATACAACATTTATGATACAATTTCTAAAAATATACTCAGGCAGTCTCCAGGTTTTGGTCAAGTTTACTGTTTATATGTTGACTGTTTACTGGGAGCTTTACTTAAAAACACTACTCATTTCCATATAGCCATGTTACAAATAACATACATCTCCCAAAAACATTGAAATAGTAATAAACACAATGATTATGGATCAATATTCATATATGTCTGAAGAGATCCATGCTATTCAGGCAGATTAATGGAGAATGCAAGGGTCCTCAGTGCTGTATGAGGTATCCCCAGTTTCGTCTAAGTCAGAGGAACAGAATGGTATAAGGCTCATTGGTGTCAGTGCTTCGATGCAGCCACCAGAGGGCGACGAAGAGCCACTGCACCCTCCATAGGGATTCAGTCTGGCTGGACTAAAATGGCTGGGGAATCACCCCTGACGTTTGTTTTAACTCCCGTTTGGTCCCAAGTTACGGCAGAAACGTAAGTAACTAAAATCTGCCATTTTTGGCAAAAATAACATAAGCCTTGGTGAAATATTTTGGCAAGAACATAGATTTTTGGCAGTATGACCGTAAAATGTGAAGTTTGACTGCTACTTTTCCCCGGAAATGGCGGCCTGTATCGTTCCATTTTCGAGGTGCGTTTACTGTCATTGGAAAGCTTGGAAGTTCTAGTTTCCAGCGATACCAAGCATGTTATTGTAGACTGAAGAGAAAATTATCCCCGATCTTTTGATCACAACTTGCTCTTATATTTACGAAGTTTATATTTGTACGACATTATTGTTAAAATACTTCGTAATCAGACAGAGTTTGGACAACATACAATTGGTGTACAGATTCTGAAAGCTCAAGACCCCATTTTTTCAAAACAGTATAACATTCATGTATTCTATAAATTGACTTCAACTTCCATCGCAACTTTTCCTCACTACGCCATTGAGGGGGGCGGTACCGGGACCTTCGGGTAGAACTGGTTAAAATCTTGTGCTTTTATTTTGAAGGCTAAACGCCCAAATCGGAAGTCTTGTTTTCTGGTAATTCGAGTAATTCTTGAGCCCTGTGCTAGACGGCTATGTGTCCCTTTGGGCTAGCCTATTGCCAGCATCCGACTGCAGAGCAAAACTACAGAACCTCTGTCACTTCAGTCCAACATAACATAACTTATGAAACACTCAGACTGGAATAATATTAAGTTTTATGAAATAGGATAACTACAGCTTTAGTAGTTTTTAATGCGGCATGTGCCACAAGGCTAGCAAGCTAACTTTTATTTTCTTATTCAGCAGAAGTGGCAAGACCCTTTGCACCATACAGGAATTCGCCAAGGCCACTGAGCTTACATCACAGGCCCATGCCTCGTCCAAGCACCTCTGGAGTCTCACGCCCTGTCGGAGCTACAAATGCAGTAACCTTCACACACATGTTCTGCTGTTTAAGCACTAAATCTACCACAATGGCACCTACTCGTTGTCAGAAAAGTGAACTGGCAAATGCTGGCTTCGGTGAAAAACGTATAACTTTTCGAGGTAAGCTTGGTTCCCAAGGCTAAGGTTATCAGATTCCATCAATGTGTATCACATTTTCTCTGGCCAAAGCCATTGCAGCATATGATCACATGCTTGTACTATAGTTTGTCCTATCAAAAAAGCGATATCCATCATCTAATCATTTGTGCTTTACAGTCTATTGTCATATATCAGATACAATTTTTTTTTATCTTAATCAAGATGTTAATGAAATGTTTATTGTATAATTTAAATCGAGTATTTGTTGCTATTGCTGTTCTTCTCAATAACGGTGTATTGTTTGTTGTAGGACAAGAGTCCAGCCCAGGCTATTTTAAGCAGTGCTTGATGGAAGCATACCCAAAATTGAGCGAAGCGGGGGGGTTTGAACTCATGAGAATCCATGGCACAACACGGAGCAGAGAACTGCTTCTCATTGCCTGCCCGAGTACAGGCTACAAGGTAAAGTTTGTAAAGTCTCCTGAGACACTGATTGGGCGTGCCACTATTTACATCCGACCCCTTCAAAGAAGCCTGAATATGGATAAGGTGAGTCAAGTGTGAAATGTGAGGTAAATTTCTATCATTTTTAACTTTTCTTGTGTTTCAAGATGTTACTCATAGTTTCTAAATGCCTATTTTGCAACAAAGATAAAGCCAATCATGCAAAACATTTGGGGAATAGGCTATTGTGTTAATCTGTGTATGTGACACTGGTATGTTGCCACTTTTTTACCCATTTCTCAATAAGATGCTATATAACCACATATGTATGCCGTTCCTTCTACTATTACATTAGCAGGACAGTGAATCCTCACAGACAATGGGCCCCCCATCGCATGCCTGTCTTGTGGGGGTGAATTCAAATTTTCTGAAATAAAGTCACACAGTGATACATGCAAGAGGTAAATCAGTTATTTTTGAGAAATTGTTTAAATGTAAACTTGTACTAAAATAACAGCTGTTTTACACACTGTATTGTGATGGTTGTGATAAGGATTGAATTAACTGGTACACTTAAAGGAACTCCTGTATTTTATTGTTCAAGTGTAAATGACATAAGTGTTGTGTTTTTAAAGTGTCTGTTCTTATTAACTGGACGCTGTAAGGTGTTACAGCAATACAAAAATATGTACAAAGTGTAAACAGTGGTAAGACTTGTGTTATACAGACCTCTCAGAGCACTGAAAAACCATTCATAGGCTTCAGATCAGCCATGTACTGTAAGGCCATGGCTTGAAACATTGTATCACTGTAAATAAATGTATTCTTAAACACTCTTGAAACAAGGCCAGAAACTCAAGCAGCTGAGGTGCTGACAGCGTCACCTTCAGTCGGTGAAGAGATGACAGCAGAATTGGCATCCACCTCAGGGCCATCAGTGCCTTTGACTCAGTGCATAGATTTGACAGATTCCACGGAGAGCTGTACACACATGGAGTCAGACACCAAGTGGAGCTCCACTTCAGAATGGACCTCAGGGAGTCCACTGAAGACAGGGAACAGAGCATCCTCACCTTCTATAAAAGGCCAAAGGTGGATTGGACTGCTCCCTTCAGATGCACACTTGAAGGTACAGTAATACAATGACACATTACCTATTGTAGTCAGGAAGTACATAATGTTCTCAGTAGAGCACAGACCTCCTCCATGTCTGACAACACCCCGCAAAGAAGTTGTGCACCTTTTGGTGATAAGCCACGCCCCCTTTTTGCCAGTCAGCATGAAAAGTTAATCAGTTCGTCCTTGGCCAATAACCAACCTTTAGACCAAGTTTTGTGCAAATCCGTGCCCAACTTTTTGAGATATCCTGCTAACAGGCGGACAACACACAAACAAACACACGGATGCGGGCGAAAACATTTCCTCCTTGGCGGAGGTAAACATGAGTTAATGTAAATTTTGGTGTGTTCCTACCATAGGTGATGCAGCTATTGGGGAAGGTGTGACCAGGCATTGCCTTTCTACTATAATGTCCAAATTGCAATTTGGATTTCAATGGAAAATTGGTTAGTATGACAATTTTGCGATATGATTTAAGATATCTTAATTCCAGCTATTAGCACTATTGATTATATTTAATAATCACAATCACTTCATACATCATTTAAGTCTATTTCTAAATCTTTCAGGACCAGGAAAGACCTTGTTATTCGAGGGTGAAAAGGATCATCTTGTGCCCTCGATGTCACAAATCATCCTAGATAGTGACCTTTTCTTGGTTGCTGGACGCATCATAGGCCATTCTTTCTCGCACAACGGTCCATGTCTGACTGGTCTGAGCCAAGCCATTGTCCATGTTTTGGGTGGTGGAATGCCTGAAATGGCCTGCATTGACATTGAAGACTGCTGTGACACAGATGTCAGGGAGACAGTCAGACTGGTACACATTTACCGTTACCTAAATTTGTACATCATTTTGTACTTGCATCAAATTTGTATTCCTCCGTCTATATTTGTTAGATTTTAACCTACTGTTTGACAGCGGGAAGGGTCCACAATACTGACGGCAGAGCAGAAGCGGCCCATCCAAGAGTTGGCATTGGGGTGGGATCTCCCAGGAGTGACCAACGAAAACAGGAGATGGCTAATGGAGAAGCTCCTTTTTCATGCAGTGAGTTATACATGTTTCTACTAGCTTTCATTTATTATTTGCACTGTTAATATTTTTGGGTGAATGATTCCTATTAGCTCTTTCACATATCCTACGTGTCACTTTTTAATAGAAAATACTACTTACTGACCCGTAAAACTTAACTTTATACGAGTGGATTGTCCTTGTTTGTCATAAATGTAACTTTGAAAGCACAAATTTTACATGAAAGAAATGTATTTGATGCAACTTTGTGAAAAAAAAAAAAAGCCTTGCAAGCATTGCTTTTTATAGGTTCTTGGCCGATCTCGACAGCAAATTAAACAACTAAAGAGAGGGTTGAAAGAAACACTCGTTTTGGATCTGCTGACAGAGAGGCCAGACACCATCCCATTGCTCTTTCCAAGGAGCTCTGCTGTTTCTTACCTGCCACATGTATGTATGCAATAGCTCAGTACTTAACCAGCAATTATGATTGTTAACTGCTAAACCATTTGGGTACTACCCAACATTTATGGTGTGATTTGAATTATGTTTTATCATATAGGTGATTCTGGACCAAATAACTTGGCCAATGCAGTCTGACACTGATGAGGAGGATGATGACACGAGTCTGGAAGACAAATGTCGCATGTCTGGATTCTTGAGAGCATTCATTGAAGATGGTATGTTTCCATGTAATAGTCTTCACTAGTGGTACTCAATCATATTCATGGTCCCCCAGCAAGAATGTTTTCATCAAGGAACAGGGTTGACAACCTCGGTCTACCAAGTATGATGTATGAATTGTCTTTAAACAATTTGCACAGATGTAATTTTTATGTAATTTATTTGTATTTAAAAATGTATTTTTTTCTGAAATGCCTAATGTGCATTCTCTATTGATTTGATACATATAGCCAAAGTCCAAGCTCCAAATACAGTTAACATGGTCACCTGAGAATGTGCTGAACATATGATCTAGAGGCCTTATGGTATGGGACATAATCCAAACTTTGGCTAGCACGTACAACTACTTTACCTCTCACATACATGTATTATGAGACCCTCTCATTTTACCTACTGAAACACTCACTCTTAACTGAAAACCTCTCACATTCCCTACTAAATCACTCTCATATACACTATTGAAATGGAAATTGTCGACACACACACACTAGTAAGACCTTTCACATTCACCATTGAAATATTCTCATAAACACTACTGAAATGTTATATGCTCATATACACTACTTAAAAATTCTCATACACTGTTGAAATGCTCACACATACATCATTGAAATTTAACCTAAAAGGGTTAGTTGTACGTTTAAGCCAAAGTTTGGATTATGTCTTCATGTCTGTCAGGTGACAGTAGTTTTGATGCAAATATTTGATTTTTCTAAAGATATCTGCTTAAGACACATCAGTATTTGCTTTTGCAGCCCTGCGCAGTTTTGAAAAAGGAAAGTCTGTCAAGATGGCCAAGTGAACTGTCTTGAGATAGTGAAGACTTTTGTTTTTCTACACGTGCCAAATCCACTGACAAAAACTGTAATAAAGTTATGTCACAATTTTTTTTAAGCATCCTCAGAATGTCTCCTGCAGCTGCTGAAGTTCTGGCACGGATGGGAAGTTCTTCCACATGAACTCATCGTGGAAGTTGGACGTGGCCGCATGCCTACAGCCACCACATGCTTCGAAACACTCAAGCTCCCATCACATTATCAGTCATACAGTGTTTTTCGTGAAGCTCTACTTGCAAGCATCGGCACTGTGGAAAGTGGATTTGGACTTGTTTAAGGCCAAACATTCTAAATATGGTCAACCTCATAATGACTAACAATACAGATATCTCTGTACCCTTGACTAGTAACTAGGACAAGAACAAGTTCTCATGTTCTTGTTTTTCTCAAAGATTTTTCTGTTGCTACGAGTTTAGTGATTTACCATATTACCAATACTTCAATGTTGGTATGGTTTTAACTTATAGTAAGTTGGATTAATGTTCGATGTTATCTTACAACCAGGATTATTCGTTTTAACATTTAAAATGTTTTGTTTTATCTTGAATGTTGAAAAAGTAGTTAAGATAGCAACTATGTATGCAGAGAAGCGTCAGGCAGCTCCTTAGAGTGTAAAAAAAAACTGTCTTCTTTACTATCAAGTTTGGGGCAAACATGTAAGGTAGTCTGTTCCATGCATGTGTCCTGTCTGTTAAACTAGAAATCAACAAGAAAGTCTGGCACCATTTTGAACAAAGAAGTTGCATATTGAAGTTGTAAATGTTAAGAAGCAGTTTATTGTACTTGACATTCCACATGAGTCAGTTGTAGTCAGTTTACTGTTTTCTACAAATATAATTGACATCCATAGTTGCTTGGCATCTTGAAATTTATGTGAAATCAAACTGCTGCTCCTGTACAATGTGACAGAGAAAATGTTCAACAAACCTGCAGACAAAGCTCAACAAAATGTATACTGTATATGCATAACTACAAAAGGTTTTGTCTTGATGCCCAACTGACAGTTAAGATGTTCAAAAGGTCAGTGTGAATTTACTAAACTGTTGTAAAAGAGTAAATAAAAACACTTAATGTTGGACATGCACACTAGCACATTATTGTTTATTCTCTAGATTTGTAGAGTGTCTTTAAGAATATTTACAGTATCCATGTATGCCTGTAGTGCACCTGAGAGAGGAATTGTTGGATTTGGTAACATTGCAGCTTCAGCCTCTGTAAGCTGACGAGGTAGTTGTGTCTCAGGTACAATGACATCCTGTGGGTATGGGTTGTGAGGTCCCGTCCAATCAATCCCATAATCATCGCCAACCTGAACAGATAAACTGGGTTTGTAGCTACATATGGTAGTTCTCATTTAGGAAAAGTTTTGAAGAAATGTAAGGTCACTGATAAATCTTGCCACTCAAATATCACAAAGACAATTCGAGAAAATGATATGTAGATAAATGCTTTGGCCCGCAAATTGCATCAGTATACTATTCTTGATAAAGTTCTACAGAATTATTGACATAGAAGGATTTTAAGAAATAGAAAAAACACATGTTAATGAAAACAAATAGTCACATGTGCAATTTTAAGCAACATTTGTGGTGTAGATTTGATTGGTTATTGTCACTGGTCGTGTGAGATGTCAGAGTTCTCCCAATTGGAACAGGCATAGCTATCCCCGCCCTGATTCCCCTGTTGAAGACTTGGACCTCATTTTGGCATTTTGGCATTTTGGCTGGGAATGTTTTTGGAGAAAATCATCCATCACTTTCTGAGATGCAGTGTTTTCACAAAGCTTTGTGATTTGAATTGGGGTCATGAGGTTACTGAAAGGGGCCTTCAGGAAAACAACAACATCTTCGGAAGAACTGAAGTGCTGCAGTTATACCTGAGTTGGGTCATCTGCATTTCCCTCCCGTCGCTGGCTGAGCCAGAGCTCCATGGGGGACTGGTTTCCCTCTGTCCTCATTTTGTGGTGATTCCAGGCCTCCTTGAATGTCTGGAAATGTTGTTGCACTTGAGGAACATAGATCCAGTGGAGAGCAAACAGATCTATTTCATTGTCTGGGTTCATAATTCCTTCGGCTTCCAAACTGAAGAAGATGGTGTGGAATAGATCAAGGACATTCCCGTAGACATCTCTCCATAGTCTTTCTATTCTGTTGACAAAAATAGAAAGAAAATTAACTCCAAATGTTAGTTAATAACAACTGGGTAAATGTAAAATATTTCTAATCACCAATGAACATTTTTATCACGTTACTTATTTTTACACAGTAGATCTTATTACAAACTATTACATACCGTTGATTATGCACACTGCGTCCTGTGATGCGGGAATTTCTGTTTTGTCCTCTCAAGTTCACCATGTAATATGCAACTGCAACATTTTCTCCACCCTCCAATAAGTAAATATATTTTTATTAATGCAAAAATATACTTGGACATAGATTATATAACTTTAGTTGCTATGCAACAGAGATGGATCCTGTAGTCTTGCCTTCCCAATGAGAATGCAGCCAATTGTGACCTTTATTACTACCACAATATTTAATATAAGTTTATTACTTTACCTTATCAGACCTAACGCGGGATGGTAAGCCATACTGATCGACAGCTGACATGAAACTGTCCAGAACGGTGGTGGATCGGTTGTTCGTAGCAGATCTTATATAAACAATAAGTCTACTAAATCCATCCACTCCTGCATGGTTGACAATCCTCCATCTGTAAAATGAGTAGTGACAATCAAAATTTATATTTCATACAGCAGGTTTGGAGACAGAACAAAAATGTACTAACAGTTCCAGGTGTGTCAAATCATTATAAAATACACATATCTGTGATGTTAATAAAAAAATAAATGTTGGAATACCAACCTTATTAGTTTATGATTGCCATCTATGTGCCACAAACTGTTTGGCGCAGGGACACTATATTGTCTGCGCCTCAGGATATGCATGGATAATCGTCGTGCCAGGGTACCCTCAGGATCCACCCTTCGCAAGGACTCCTGCACACGATAGGCTGTATTACAGAAGCACAGAAAGTTACAGTGAAAATGATTATATTTGTTGCATGGGTAGACTATAATTTGCTATCATTAAATGACTTTGCTTTGGCATTGTGTTTCCATATTGAGATTATAACTCAACCGTGGCATAATAAACATTATCTAAAAACAATATATCTAAAGTGTAACAACTGGAAATAGCAGTGAGTACTTGCACTTTTATTGGCAAGAAATGATCTCTCACCCTGCCTTAAGCAACGCATCAGAGAAATATGTGACATATGTCCAGCATTGTTGATTGGGGTGCAATTTCTAAATAAAACAACCATGTGATATCTTACACTAGAAGGTGTGGAAAAGAAAAATACAAGTGCAAACCCCTATCATACACTTATTATTTTTCCCCCAAAAGAATTATATCCATATAAGTTGAAAAAAAAAAATATTTTATGTACAAATTGAAAGTTGTGTTTGAAGGCCATGGGGGGGGGTGTAATTAATTAATTACAACACATAATATAACATGCCCTGTGGTAAAGTCTCCCACAGCCGGATTGGCCCTACGTAGGCCTTTTGTCCAGGTCTGCTATAAGCTGTATTACCAATTGTATCCTTTAAATGTCCCATTATATTAATTAGCTGTTATCCTAACAGAACAATTACTGAACTCCACCTGCAAGTACACATATACTTACTCTGCATATGTATGACTCTTGATTTAATATGACCATGGATCATCTTGTACCCTGCTCTGGGGAAATTTCTGTGGGTCTCCAGCACAATGCTGTCCACTTCATTGTCAGTCAATGGAGAGTACATATCAGATAGCCTGTCAGAAAAGTTGATAAGAGCAATGGTAACAAACGTGAACAAATGTTAGGCTATCCTGCAGTCTATATGCACAATGTTATGATTTTCTTTTATCTTATTTTCATATAAAATGCTATGTGGATGTAGGCTACAGATTGGAGAATAGGCAGTTCTAACCTTTTGAACTGAATATCAACAATGAATTCACTAGTCTTAACCATATGCACAAACAGTGGTGGAAGAAGTACTGAGATGTTTTACTGCAGTAAAAGTATCAATACAACAATGTAAAGATACTCCATTACAAGTAAAAGTCCTGCATTCAAAATCTTACTTAAGTAAAAGTACATAAGTATTGGCAGCAAAATGTACTTAGAGTATCAAAGTAAACGTACTCATTATGCAAACTGTCCCCATTTAGAGAGTTATACTTTTCATTAATTATTGGAATATTAATACTGATTTATTGACATACATGTACATGTAAGTAGCATTTTAAAGTTGTCAACGTGAAGCTAATCTTAACAATTTAGCTATACTCTTGGGTAGTCTAATCTATAACAATGCTATTTTATAGTTATTTTATAAAGATGATCAAATGATTTAAAAATAAAATATTGATCTGAAAAGTAACTAGTAACTATAGCTGTGAAATAAATGTAATGGAGTAAAAAGTACAATATTTCCCCCTAAAATGTAGTGGAGTATAAGTACAAAGTAGCATAAAATGGAAATACTCAAGTAAAGTACAAGTACCTCAGAATTGTACTTAAGTACAGTACTTGAGTAAATGTACTTAGTTACTTTCCACCACTGTGCGCAAACCAGTGCTGGTTTTGACTATAAGCTAAAAGCTGTTTCACACCAAGTGCGAATTTCGTTGCGGATTACTCGCACGGAGATTTACAAAAAATTATTTTGTGGGTTATAATGGAAGCTTGCACACCAGGGCGGAACTTTCGTGCGGCAAGAAAAAAAATCGGAACCACTTTGTCTTCTGCGGCATTCCATCTGCGAAAATATACACTTGACCAATGAAATCTTTTGCTTTCTATGATGTCACATTTTCAAACGTTGTCCCAGGCTGAAATAAATAAGTGTGGCTTTCGATCGCTAAAAGGCTTGGGTACGGGGATGATGGTTAGGCTGTGCGCCTTTACGCGCGGGTGAGGCAGAGGCACACTCTGATCCACGTTCACTCATACAGTGGACTAGGAAGGCTAATATACAGTAGATATACTATAGGCACAAATTAAATTATCGCCTGCCAAACTAAGAGTATGGTAGCGCTTAACAGACAACATATGTAAACTATGATCTATTTTCTCCACAGCTGTAGCCAGAACAGCAACTGGTTTCACCTCGCTTTTTTCACATCTAGACCACATTAGACCAGGTCCAGATCAAAAACCACTATACTAAAACCTGTCAAATCTGGACTAGATTACCAAGGAGACTCCAGAGACTCATTAAAACGCAGTTTCAGATTTGTGAAACCTTTATTCTATTTATGAAAGTGCAAAAAAGGGCAATTTCACTGCTTTTTTCACATCTAGACCACATTAGACCAGGTCCAGATCAAACACCACTATACTTAGACCTGTCATTTCTGGACTAGATTACAAAGGAGACTCCAGAGACTCACTAAAACACACCGCGGTAAAGATAGCATGATATTTGATATTCGTTTGACATTCAAATTCAAAATTGGCATCCGATTCACAGCTTCTGATTGGAATTTTCCGGTCCACCTTAAAAGTGGCATAACGCCTGTAGATGGCGTTGTTCAGTCATTTTCAAACTAATTCATGAACTGAAAAACGTAACAAATAGGGGAAAGATGAAATGAGAATGAATCATAGAATTAAATGGTCTTTAATTGATTTACAATACTGGATTTTTTTCTTATTGCCCTTACTCATGGTAAACTGATTTTTAGTCTTATTGCTATTTCTGTTGCTGTGGTCCTACCTGCTCAGTATTAAAAAGTCTCAAGAAACCAATACTCCAATATGGCAGGGGACAACGCAGGGTATCATAATACTGAGTTTTATTCATTTTTACTGTAGCATTTTTTTCTTATAGGCCTCGAAACCTTTATGCTATTGGTGAAAATGCAAAAAAAGGAGATTCCACTGCTTTTTTCACATCTAGACCACATTAGACCAGGTCCAGATCAAAAACCACTATACTTAGACCTGTCAAATCTGGACTAGATTACCAAAGAGACTCCAGAGACTCATTAAAGCACAGTTTCAGATTTGTGAAACCTTTATTCTATTTATGAAAATGCAAAAAAGGGAGATTTCACTGATATTTCTCCATCCAGACCATATTAGACCAGGTCCAGATCAAACACCACTATACTAAGACCTGTCAAATCTGGACTAGATTACCAAGGAGACTCCAGAGACTCATTAAAACACAGTTTCAGATTTGTGAAACCTTTATTCTATTGTGAAAACTGAAGAAAGGGAGATTTCACTGCTTTTTTCACATCTGGACCACATTAGACTAGGTCCAGATCAAAAACCACTATACTTAAACCTGTCATTTCTGGACTAGATTACAAAGGAGACTCCAGAGACTCATTACAACACAGTTTCAGATTTGTGAAACCTTTATTCTATTTATGAAAATGCAAAAAAAGGGAGATTTCACTGATATTTCTCCATCCAGACCACATTAGACCAGGTCCAGATCAAACACCACTATACTTAGACCTGTCATTTCTGGACTAGATTACAAAGGAGACTCCAGAGACTCATTACAACACAGTTTCAGATTTGTGAAACCTTTATTCTATTTGTGAAAACTGAAAAAAGAGCGATTCCACTGCTTTTTTCACATCTAGACCACATTAGACCAGGTCCAGATCAAACACCACTATACTTAGACCTGTCAAATCTGGACTAGATTACCAAGGAGACTCCAGAGACTCACTAAAACACAGTTTCAGATTTGTGAAACCTTTATTCTATTTGTGAAAATGCAAAAAAGGGAGATTTCACTGCTTTTTCTCTATACACACCACAAAAGACAAGGTTTAGATCACAAAAACAGTCTGAACCACATAGTCAGAGTCTGCTCCAAGATTATTGGAGTCCAGCTAACAGACCTGAGTGTGCTCTGGAAAAAACGGGTGGTCCAGAAAGCAAAATGTATCATGAATCAGAGAGACCATGTCATGTCTGGTGGACTTACTTTAATGCCCTCAGGGCGGCGCTACTATGCACCCCTGAGGAAAACAAACCGCTACTCAAACTCTTTTATGCCTTCAGTTATCAAGCTGATGAATGCTAATTTTAATGAGTAGGTTTGTGCTTTGTCGTTTTATTTATTTATTTATTATTTTTTTTCCAATTTATTCATTCTTTTCTTTGTACAAGTAATTATTTTCACATGAGACATGTACAAGATATCGCTGCTGGGAAACCATTAGCTAAACTGATTCACTGACAATTGAAGGTTGAGTGTTAGAGTGTATGTCTAATGAATGATTGTTGTTTTTTTCTTTTTGTGAACTGGGAGCTGTAAACTGAATTGCCCGTATGGGATAAATAAAGTTTTCTGAATCTGAATCTGAATTAAACCCTTTACCAGATTTGTGAATCTTTTTATCTATTTGTGAAAACAGAGTAAAGGCTGATTTCACTGTTTTTTCTCTATACACACAAGAAAATATATGGTGTAGATCAAAAACTACTGTATTTAGACTGGTCCAACCTGGGCTAAATTGTCAGTGAGAGCGTAAAGATTGTTTTAAACCCTTTACCAGATTTGTGAATCTTTTTTATCTATTTGTGAAAACAGAGTAAAGGCTGATTTCACAGTTTTTTCTCTATACACACCACAAAAGATATGGTCTAGACCACAAACTACTGTACAGTACTGTTTTGATACATTGTAACAAATCATTCTGGTCACAGCACCCTGGGAAAAATTGGTATTTTATCATTTATTTGAAAATTGCCGGTATCAACCATAACAAAATTAGTAAGTGTTATATATTGCACCGTTCTTCTCGATCTCCTCTACCCGAGAAACGACTCTCAAAATTGGTTAGCTAGAACCAGTACCCAGTTTGTTACAGTTGAAAATGACCGCAGCACTCAGCCACAGCATGGATTCATGGATTGCCAAGGAATTTCAGGTGAGTATTTAGAGAAGGATCCATAGTACTCTTGACCAGTAGAAGTTTGGGGTGTGGTGCGTGGCCCATTCACATCCCCGCTGGCCAAGACCTATGGGATTCTCACAGATAGGCATGCTTTGACCAGTAGAAGGTTGGGTCGTGGTGCAATTGTTTACTCTTTTTAACTAGGCAACTTAGAGTGGGCTTCATGTCTTTTTCTATAACCTGTTTTATAGCCTATATGGTTTTAGGCGTATATCTCTTTCTATAACTTGTTGTTGGTGTTCCATGGCTGTGTAAAGTACGAGGGTAGCAGTATAGATTCTGTGTACAGTCACTGTAAGGAATCAATTATGATTTCTTCAATAGGCTCAATATGTGAAAAATTCATCCTTTAAGAAGAGGTGAAAGACCGGGATATCCAGATTTGTGGGAAGAGGCTGGAGGAAAAGAGAAATTAATAAATGTATTTTGTAAAATAAAATTTCTCTCTAAAACTATTCCCTGGAAATCTGAAATATGGAAGACCTTATCAATGAAAATCTTCAAAAAAGATTCAACAAAATACAAAAAATGGCTATCTGTTGTCTGGCATTCAGACAGAAAAGGTGTGCGGACCACAGTTCTTGCCAAACAAACGAAAACATGCAAATACCAGCCCCTTAGATGTGTATCAGTACATGGGGTACAAGAAACACAAGCAGATGAGGTAGAGGACACACAAAACCAAGTGGAGGACGACAGACAGAACCATGAGGTAGGGGACACACAGAGTCAAGAGGTGGAGGACAGACAGAATCGAGTGGTGGAGGACAGACAGAATCGAGTGGTGGAGGACAGACAGAATCAAGTAGAGGACAGACAGAACCATGAGGTAGGGGACACACAGAGTCAAGAGGTGGAGGACAGACAGAATCGAGTGGTGGAGGACAGACAGAATCGAGTGGTGGAGGACAGACAGAATCAAGTAGAGGACAGACAGAACCATGAGGTAGGGGACACACAGAGTCAAGAGGTGGAGGACAGACAGAATCGAGTGGTGGAGGACAGACAGAATCGAGTGGTGGAGGACAGACAGAATCAAGTAGAGGACAGACAGAACCATGAGGTAGGGGACACACAGAGTCAAGAAGTGGAGGACAGACAGAATCGAGTGGTGGAGGACAGACAGAATCAAGTGGAGGTCAGACAGAACCATGAGGTAGGGGACACACAGAGTCAAGAGGTGGAGGACAGACAGAATCGAGTGGTGGAGGACAGACAGAATCAAGTGGAGGAGGTCAGACAGAACCATGAGGTAGGGGACACACAGAGTCAAGAGGTGGAGGACAGACAAAATGGAGTGGTGGAGGACAGACAGAATCAAGTGGAGGAGGTCAGACAGAACCATGAGGTAGGGGACACACAGAGTCAAGAGGTGGAGGACAGACAGAATCGAGTGGGGGAGGACAGACAGAATCAAGTGGTGGAGGACAGACAGAATCAAGAGGTGGAGGGCAGAGAAGACCATGAAGTAGAGGACAGAGAGAACCATGAGATGGAGGACACACAGAAACATGACAAGGAGGAAAAAAAAAGAAGAAACTTTAGGAAGACCAAAGAGGTGCCGAAGAAATTTGTGATACATTTAAAAAAAACAGCAATGGAAGAAAATTGCACCTCGAAAGGGGATGACAAATTTAAAGAAAGGGTGGACACACATTGTGTATAAACATTTTAGGAAAGTGAACCCCTGTTGCCCGGTGGCTTTTAAATATCATCATATAAAAGAGGAGAAAAGCAGAAAAAAATCACTGCCATATTTAAACATAAGGGCACAGTGCACATTCCTGACATGCAGTACGCAGTATTTCTTTACGTTGATGACCAAACCAAAGCCACAAGAAAATAAAATTAAAATAAAAGTCAGGAGATTTGGGGATGTTCAGCATAAAAAAACCCACTACAAATTCACCAGAGCAAGCTTCTCGCGTCGAGGGAAAATAGCAAAGTCTTTGCAAAAAGGAGTGAGCAATTTTTATCACTCCAAGTTGAGTAACACTCCAACTCAGGAAATTGTGGCAGGAAATCTATCCCGGAGTCTCACAAAACAAGTCCTCAAAACTATTTCATCAGAAATAAAAGCAAGTGCCCGACTACATGACAACGTTGTCATGGAAATGACGTTGACACAGAAAATAATTAAAGAGTGTGACAGTGGGTTCAATCAGTGGCCAGGGTACATTCAGCACTTACAAGTTGACCCTTTCGCTGTCCATATGTTCACAGAACATGGTCTGGGCATACTTGTGTCCCATTTAAAAAAAAACAAAAATCTGGCACTCTATCTAGACTCTACAGGAGGAGTTGTCAGCAAAATCCCTGACCAAAACAAGAGAGTATTTTATTATGCTCTCACCCTAAGTGGAAGTGGCGCAAACAAGCCGCCATTGCCAGTATCAGAAATGCTCACCAATGAGCACGATGTGCCAAATATTTCATTCTGGCTTTCCAGATTTGTACACAGCCTCCAGAAGTGCACATCAAGGAAGGTGGGCCAACTTGAGACAGACTTCAGCTGGGCCTTAATTCAAAGTGTCCTCTTGGCATTCAACAAAGAACATGTGAAGTCATACCTTGAAAGGGCACACTTGGTTTGTCACCACCAATTGCTGCATAAAGACTTACAAACTTTTTCAGTGTTGCACCTCTGTGCTGCTCATATGATAAAAACAGTGAGCCAGGCCATCCGAAAGGTGACAAAGGACAAAGGGCTTCAAGAGTTTGGCACCTTCTGTTTTGCCCTTCTCCAAAACAGTTCATCTTTTGATGAGGCCAAGAAGACATTCAAGTCTATGTGTGTGACATTCCTGTCACAGAAACAAAATGCATCTGTAAATGTGGCAATCAATGCACTAAATCAGCTAATAAAGAAAAACAAAATGCCAGATGATGACAGCATGGGACAGACTGAAAACATTGGGGAGGATGAAAAGATGGCTACAACCATCATTGGCCGGTCCCCATTTACCCGGGAGTTCTCCCAGGTGTATGAGGAGACCCGCATGTCCATCACAGAGGAAAGTGAGGAGGAAGACGTGGACAATGACTACTTTTGTGAGGCCATCATCCAACAAATGCTACACTATCTTGGCCTCTTCCCTTTGTGGAGTGGTGTTCTTCTTGGGGACTTGTCTCGCTATGCATCAGACAGAAAAGAAATCAAGAATATGGGAGGAGATAAGACCAGGGACACCAACTCCCATGTTGAAGCCTGGTTTGGAATTGCTAAAAATTCCATTCTTCAAAGACGGAGAAAGATGAGGCCCGCTGAATTTATCACTTCTATGTTCTCCTCACTGAAGGGGAGGTACAAGGAGCATATCATACAGCATGGCCTGTCCTCCTCTCTTCTTGACAGGCCTTTGAGGATCCCCAATAAGAAACATCTACAGCTAGCTGAAGAACAATGGGCAAAAAGGGAAACAACCTTGACAAAGTCTAAATACTACAATGCCCCACTGAGTGCTCCAGTACCAAGTCGGGTAAAACGCAGAGTAGTGGATCAAGATAAAGACAATGATAAGCAGACAGACAACAATACAAAGATGGAAACAAGAGACCATGACAATGATGTCAAGGAGACAAGAAGTGTAAATGCAACAACAGCCAACGACAACTACAAAAAAGACAGTGCTGAAAAGAAAAAGAGAAAAAGCGCTGATGCTGCTAAAGAGACAGGCACCATAGATGACATCATGGAAACAATCAGTGAAGTCCAAAAACATGATTCTCAACTAATACAAGAAAAGGTATGGGAGCTTTTAACTTTTATATTTCAACATTTATTATCAATTAATGTAGGTAAATGACTATGTTAAAAGTAGGGCTGTGCAAAAAAATCGATACAGCTGAGTATTGCAATATTTTTTTCCATGATACTGTATCGATTTTCCAGCCCCTCGTATCGATACATTAAAAAAAATTATTAATGTTTTAAACGGATTTAAAATGTCCTTAAATTTCCCTCAAATGCCTTTGAATTAAATAGTTTTGACTCAATTTGTCCGCTGAGTTATCAATATAATGTGATGTACATATTAGACTACCGAGGTGGGACACAGCAAGTTGTATTTTCAGCTCTATTTTAAAATTTTCAGTTAATTATGTAGAGTATTGCAATGTATCGCAATATGTATCGTGACCCATGTATCGTGATATGTATCGTATCCTGAGGTCCTACCCAGCCAATAACCCAATTAAAGTTTTCATATCAATTCACCAAAAGGGCTTTAATTGCATGAATTTCCAATTATTTTATGGCTTTAGGTGAAGCAGCTTTGGAAACAGAAGGGCAGTGAAGTTGTGGTTGCTGTGGTGAAATCACATGTGAAGAAATATCGTTTTGATTGCATTCTTCGTCAGAAGGAATTCTTGTCATTGATCCCTCACAAATGGTTATATGGCGAGGTAAGACAGTTAGATCTTACAGCAAGAGCCTAACAATGCATTAGAAGTGTGTGTTTTGCATTACTAAAATGGCAACTGTAAAAATAAATGTTTTAATTATATTATGCGTTGCAAATATTTTGTATTAATTTTAATTAGGGTTGTTTAATCCTCTCCTTGCAGACAATAGATTGCTTCCTACAGTGCATTCTAAATGAGAAGGATGCAAAAGGACGGCTTTTCCATATGGATTACAGCACAATGGGAGTTATTTTACATGGGACACGGGAGCAGGTTGCAAGACAGGGATTGAAAAGGGTAAGTAATTGCTTGCAGAATGGTAAAAAGTAAAGTAGTGAGAAAAATGGCATCATTAAATATGTTTTTTACAATAATAGATATAACAGGAGATCTTGATCTCAGTGAAACTACCTGTTTAAATACAGGATTTACCTGTGTACAAAAAAACATTTATAAAGCATAGTAAAAAATAACTCCACAGCTTGAGCTGTTTACTAGTAGACCCTTGATCTGCTCATCTGAAGTATTGTGGGAGGCTGTTACAGAATATAGAGGCCATCATTAAAAGGACATAGGCATCTTTTTACTTCATTGTCGACTCTGGAAGAGGCAAAAGGCCTATAATACATCATAATGATTCATATAAGTCTGTAAGTTATGTAATTTAAAAGGAAACACTGGTTAATGTAGAAATCATTCTGAAGAACACTATCTGACATTTTGGCTAAACAAATAGCCCCAGTTTAATCACAAGAAAGACCATGTTTGGCTAAAACAAAGAAACAACTAAATCTGTGTGCCTTGCTGTGTACACAAACCTCTAGTGACATTTAATACAAATAAGACATTAAAGTGGTAGGCCCTAATACACAGTGAATATGCCATAATGTTGCATTAACTCATCAAGTGTTGAGAGTACAGTAGGCTATATGGTTTTTAATAGGCCAATTGTATTTGTGCCATCTAACAGATCCGTTTTGATGACTTTGATGGCATCATTGGAATTGTGCATGTCAACAACAATCACTGGAATTTTGTAGTGAGTACAGATTGTTACATGGAAAAGTTTGATTCAATTGAAAATTCATTGTAAGGAAGAATAAATTGGACTGTAGATTTACATAAAAACCTCTGTGGCATAATGCTGTTTTTTTAATGTAATGCATAAGTGTCATAAGTGTCATAATGGTGTACACGTGGTTATGATTACAGTACCCAATAAAGAAGAAAGAAAGAAGTTAATTTTCTACATCACTTTCTGCTTTGACTTTGAAAATAACTCACTTTTATTTTTGGCATTACAGTTCCTGAATGCAGTGACAAACCAAATCTTTGTTCTTGATCCAATGGGAGTGGAGGAGAAAGAAGCATCTGCACAAGCAGTCAACAGATTCAGGTAAACATTTCCATGCAAAGGAGACTATACTTCCAACATCAAAAGCAAATAAAAAATTACAACTTGTTAGGGAATTTGACCTTTGATGGGTGCTGTATTGTTCTTGTTTTTGATTGGTACCTCTCTATTACAAGATAAACTTAATGTAATTGTGTCGTTTGCATGTGTGTGTTTGTTTTTCTCTGTTTAGACAGTACTTTAAAATGAGGCACAACCAATTTGGAATTGAAGACTGGCTTCATTTAAATTGGAGACTGTCAACGGTTAGCCACACACTTCAGACTGATGGCTCCAGCTGTGGAGTTTTCGTGATGAAGGTAAGGGATTGACAAAAGTAGGCATTTCACATAAATCGTGTCACTAGTGAGAATAAGCATGATTGTATATATACAGTATATCCATAACCTGAGCCAACTTTACCCACAGCATCTCCCACTTCATACAACCTGTACAAAAAATATCCTGCCCAACGCTTTGGCTTCCTATAGTAGCTGTAAACAGGTGTAGCTCATAACATTAAATTTAAGTCTGTGTAGACAGAACCTTTGAAACAACCATACATTATTTATACTGGTGCACCACTGGCATATCTAAATTGAACACACCCAATGTTAATGTTATAAGCTTTTACTGCTATAACAACTTTGCAAAAAAGGGTCAGTTAAACCTTTGCATGCATACTTTACCTTTGCATGTAGCATTGGATTTTATTGCTCCCAGCAGCATCCCTCGCATGCTATTTGCGTGTGGCTGTTTTTTGTGCAAAACACCATTTGCAATAATGGATAACTGATGCAACTGTCTCTGAGTGAACTAAAGAAATTATTCAAGGCCACAATATGCAAGATCTGCATGTCAGGTTAGCGCTAGACAAAACTTCTTAGAAAGAAATCCCACTACTCCCTCCACTCCCTATCCCTGTTCTCTCTGAACTGGCTTTCAATCAACTTTGTAGGCAGTCAGAGTCAAATACAAATCAGGTAGGGCTGGGCAGAGAGAACAGAAAAACT